>NC_071545.1:14977500-15143625 GCF_026979565.1 Vidua chalybeata
TTCGGGTCCTCAGCGCGGATTTTTCGGGTCCGCAGCCCCGTCGCAGGACAGAGGGGACATTCCCGTCCTGCGCCCTGCTGGGCTGCTCCGAGCAGGGGTCGGGGCGGTGGAGAAGCAGCGCCCGGAGCCTGCGGAGCCTGCGGAGCCTGCGAGCCGCAGCCCCGGGGCTGCGCTCAGCGGAGCAGCTCCGCCGGCAGGAGCCGGGAATGTCCTTGGGGGGCTCCCCGGGCACCTCTGCGGGGTGACCCGCGCGGTGACACCGCCGGGCTGCGCTGGGGCTCGGCATTCCAGGGATTTTCCCCTCTGCCAGGCTGCTCCGCACGGCTCGGCTGTCCCCGAGGGGACACCGCCGCTCAGGGGCTTTGGGGACACCTTTGTGCTGCAGGACCCTCGCCATCACCCTGTCCCCAAGCCCCCGCAGTGCCACCCGCCCTCCTGCGGGATGCAGACCCCCCCCCAGCCCCATCCCCATCCCCGCTGCCGCCCTCCCTTCCTCCCTGCTCGTGCCTGACTCGATTCTCCCCTCGCCGCGCAGCTCCCCGGAGCTTGACCATTAACAAACGGACTTGGCCGGAGGCCTGGGCGACCATTTGGATGCTGAGGCTGCCGCGGGCGCTGCTGCCAGCCGGGCCGGGCACCGCGGGCTGCCAGCATCCCTCGCCCGGCATCCCGGAGCGCTGCCAAAGCGCCGCGGTGCCCGTGCCAGCTCCGGGAGAAAGCGCCGAGGCAGCCGCACACAAAGAGGGGTTTATAGCCCGGCCGGGCACCTGACACGGGGAGGAGGGAGGGCTGAGACGTGCTTAGCCCCGATAATCCCCAGTTTGAGTTTAATTTTTTTTTTTTTTTTTTTTTTTTAAATCAAAAGCACAGCAACAGCTGGGGCTGAGGCTTTCCAGGAGATGAACTCATGAACAACTGTTCAAAATAACTTTATTCGTGCTGCTATTAGATCAGGCCACTGGGGAGCCACCAATTATTTGTGATTACTCCAGGCAGATAAGGCTGGGGCAGAGCCGAGCGCCGCCAGGGATCGAGGGCACCTCGGGCTTTGGGCACCTTGGCTGGGCAGGGCCAGAGGCCACGGGAGCCCCCAGCGCCCATCCCAGCCCCTGGCGACCAGCGCAGCCCCCAGCAGCCATCCCAGCTCCCTGCACGGTGCCAGGGGGAAGCAGGGCAGGTTTGGGCAGCGTGGGTGTGCAGGAGGAACTCGTGTGCTCCAGGCAGGGATGTCTGCAGGGAGAGCTGAGACATTTCTGCCTCAAAAGCAATTAACAGCCGTGCTGCAGCTAATTAGCCCGTCCACATTTTGGGCTGCCCTTTTTGTTCGTCTTGTTCACGAGCCTCAGGGCTGGCACAGCATCGGGGAAGGCCGAGGGGTTTGGGGTCAGGGAAGAGTGAGAGGTTTGGAGCTGGACAAATCCCGTCCTGGCAATTCCCGGGCTCACGGAGCAGCATTCCCGTGTCCCCCACGGCCCAGGCAGGGCAGCTCCCAATCCTTTATCCCATCCCACAGATCAGCCTCAAGCCCCTCAGTCAGCTGAGGCCAGCGCTGGGTCTCTCCTTTCCGAGATGCCATCAGCACAAAGCTGGGGGGAGCTCTGCTCTCCAGCAGGAAAATCTCCCGAGGGAGCCCGGGCTGGGAGCTGAGCCCGGGGGAGCTGCAGGGCCCGGGCTGCCCTGGCCAGCACAGACTCCATGAGCTCAGAGCTCCTTTCCACTCCTCGCTCCCGTGATCCAACAGTTCTGATCCCTGGGGAGTTGTTAAAAATAACCTGGATGAAGCGGGGAGCCTTGGCTGGGAGGTCGGGCCAACAGCTCTTTTCCATGGGGCTGTTCCATGATTAATCGAGACAAGAAAAGAAAAGAGAGGAGGAAATTGATAAACACAATGGTAATTCCAGCCAGGATTTGCCTCAGTCAGGTTATTAGAATCCTGACATCATGTCTTGAAAAGAAGACTGGAAATAAATCTCTGCGAGATAAGATCTGCCCGGGGGGGGGGGTGGAGGTGCACCAGGATGACCCAGCCATGGGGGGGGGTCCCCAAAAAGTTGTTTCCCCCAGTTTTCCTGGGTCTCAAAGCAGCAGCAGGAGCCTGTGGCTTCCATGGCAACCTCCCAGCTGGTGCCTGTGCTCCTGAGCCCACACCTGGGAAAAGCCGTTCCCGAGGCAGCCCCGGGTGGGGGGAGCTCGTTTCCTGCCAGGTGATTTCACCAGAACAAAGCCTGGGAAGTTTGGGATGGGATCTCCCGATGGATGCAGGGCCTCAGCCACACCTCGGGATCCAGAGCAGCCGGAGCTGGAGCTCTTCCCAGAGGGGCAGCTCAGCTGGGATGGGATCTTTGGGATCCACCGCAGGAATTCTCCTGGTCTTCAGCCCTCCTGGCTGGTCCTGGGGCAGGTGGGGAGCAGGAGTGAGGTCACCCAGGAATTGTGAGGTCACCCAGGAATGTGAGGTCACCAGGAATGTGAGGTCACCAGGAATTGTGAGGTCACCCAGGAACGTGAGCCCAGATCCCTCTCCAGCCTCACCAGCAGCACTGGGAATTTGGGAGTTGCTGTTTCAGGGAGGCAAAGGAAACTTTTTTTTTTGCCTTTTTTTTTTCCCCCTTAATGTCCCCACTCGTGGTTGGTTTCAGTCTGGAATTACCTCCAGTCACCGGAGCTGTACCTGGGATGTCATGGGAGTCCCCAAGGCCTTTAACCCTTCCCTCTCCAAGCAGAGATGATGGATCCCTAAATCCTGCCCAGTCCTGGGCTCCAGGCTGAACTCCAGGTGAGGAATTTCTGTTCTGTCTCCACATCCCCAGGGCTGCTCCCAGCCCAGCCCAGCCCCCTGCCCTGGCAAGGATCTGCTGCAGGGGCAGAATTCCTTTTTCCCCTCATTTATTTTCTTTAACAAGTGAATTTTTACCTGCGAGCACTCTCTCCATGACTTCTCCTTGGGCAGCCCCTGTGCCTTCCTCCCCTCCCACTGCTCCAGTGCAAAATCCCAAAGAAAATCCCTCCTGGGAGGAGGAACCCCGAGGCAAACACCCTGGAGAGCTCTGACCCTCTCCAGCCCAGGAAATTCCGTGGCTGAGCGGGTTGGAAGACACTAAAAATCCCATTTATTGCAATATTCAGGGAGACAAGGTTTGGGTATTGCACCCACAGATCCCCCACAGCATCTCCCAGCAGCCTGAGGAGGATTTATTTTGAAATAAATGACACTGTGGTACTAAATACCTGATATTAGGAAGTACATATTGAATAATTATTAGGTTTTTTTGGGTTTTTTGGGGTTTTTTTTTTAATACAGGTTTTTCCGGCCCAGTCCCTCATTACAGAGGTCGGGATGCAGAGCTGGGATCTCGGGATGTCTTTCCGAGCCCTCCCTGTCCCGATCTGCAGGCGACAGTGCCCTCTAGTGCGCCCCAGCCCTGCCCGGGCCTGGCACAGCCGCCCGCCGAGTCCCCGCCGTTTGTACAATTTCATTTCTGCTTGGCCTCGGTGGTGTTTTCCAGCCCTTGGAATCTGTGATTCCATCCCAAGTCATCATTCAGGCGGCGCCTGGGGATGGTGGGGCACTCAAGGTTATCCCTGCGGGGAATTTCCATCTTCCTGTTGCTGACGGAGACTTTTCCCACTATTATTCTATTTAATTCCTTGAATATTCCTTGAAAAAAATATTTATATTTATATTTATATTTATATTTATATTTATATTTATATTTATATTTATATTTATATTTGTATTTATATCTGTATTTGTATTTATATTTATATTTATATCTGTATTTGTATTTATATTTATATTTATAATAGTTAAAATATATTTAAAATATATCTTATATATATATAAAATATATTATAAGATGTGTTATATATCATAAAATATATTACATTAATATTATTGTATTGATTATATCATGCTATATTATATTTATATTATTATATTATATATAATAGTATTCTAGTATAATAATATTATTATATTATAGTAATATTATATTACATTATATTATTATATAATATATGATATTATATATTATAATATTATTTATTTATATTATAGATTATTATATTAACATATTATATTAATGTTATAATAGTATATTAAATAATATACTATTATATAGTATATAGTATATTAAGTAATATAGTATTATTGTTTCTATTAATATATATTAATCTAATATACATTAATAGATATTAATCTATTATATATTGTAATATATATTAGATATATGATATATTATTATTCCTACAGAGCCATGGAGCAAGTCCTGAGTGCCTTCTCCAGCTCGGGGACCTTCAGGTGCTCCTCACCTGCCCTCAGAATTCCTTGGACTCTGCCCTGCTGAGCATCCCTGGATGACATTCCAACTTTGAAATTAATTAACCCTAATTAATTACAGCTCCCACTGGCCCTGCCTGCCTTCACTTCTCAAAGTCTCGCCTGGGGACGAGAATCCCAGAATCTTTTAGGGTGGAAAAGGACTCCCAGGTCGCTGAGCGCCCGATGCCCGGAGCTCTGAGTGCCACCTCCAGGAATTCCTGGGCACCTCCAGGGACGGGCACCCCAGAGCTCCCTGGGCAGCCCCTGCCAAGGCCTGAGCCCCCTTTCCAGGGGGAAATTCCTGCTGAGGGGCCGTGGCAGCCGTGCCAGCACCCACAGCCACGCCAGCCCTCACGAGACCCTCAGCCAAACTCCTCCATCTCCCGCTCAGGGAAAGGCTCCGTGAAAACCCTCGGGAATTGGGGGCTGAACATTCCTGGCGTGGCACAAGCAGGAGGGAACTGGGGAAGGGGCTCAGCCTGGAGAAAAGAGAAAAGAAAAGCCTGAAACCAACCACGAGTGGGGACATTTGGAGAGGGGGAAAAAAGGCCAAGAAGTTTCCTTTGCCTCCCTGAAACAGCAACTCCCAAATTCCCAGTGCTGCTGGTGAGGCTGGAGAGGGATCTGGGCTCACGTTCCTGGGTGACCTCACAATTCCTGGGTGACCTCACAATTCCTGGGTGACCTCACATTCCTGGTGACCTCACAATTCCTGGGCGACCTCACAATTCCTGGGTGACCTCACAATTCCTGGGTGACCTCACTCCTGCTCCACACCTGCCCCAGGACCAGCCAGGAGGGCTGAAGAGGTGGGAGAATTCCTGCTGTGAATCCCAAAGATCCCATCCCAGCTGAGCTGCCCCTCTGGGAAGGGGCTCAGCCTGGAGAAAAGGGGGATCAGGGGGAATTTCTGGCTCTGCACAGCTCCTGCCAGGAGGGGACAGCCAGAGGGGTCGGGCTGTGCTCCAGGGAACAGGGACAGGAGAGGGAACGGCCTCAGGCTGGGCCAGGGGAGCTCAGGGTGGATATTTGGGAGAATTTCCTCCCGGAAAGGCTGCTCAGGCATTGGGAGTGCCCAGGGAGGTTTGGAGTGCCCACCCTGGAGGTGTCCCAGGAATTCCTGGAGGTGGCACTCAGAGCTCTGGGCTGGGGACAGGGTGGCGATCAGGCCCAGCTTGGAGCTCTTTTCCAACCTCAGCGATTCTGGGATGAAAAAACTGCTTTTCCCAGAGCATCCCTGCACTCCCCACCTGGCAGTGCCAGAGGTGGGAGCTCCAGCAGGGCCCTGGCTGCAGCTCTTTAACACCCTCGGTGCTCTGAGGGCTCTTTAACCACGCACACCTTTGTGTTGCAAATGCAGGCGAAGCCAGTGGGAAGGAACGCTGATGTGTGACTCCAGCTCAGAAGGCTGAATGATTTCTTTATTAGAACTGTGCTATAATACATTAATATATTATATAAAGGAAGATATTAAAACTACAAACCTGCTTTTCTAACTGCCATATCTAACTCACAAGTCGTGACCCTCTCTGAGAGTGCAGCCACAGTGGGTTGGGTTGGATTGGGTTGGCTTGGGTTGGATTGGGTTGGGTTGGATTGGGTTGGATTGGATTGGGTTGGATTGGATTGGATTGGATTGGATTGGGTTGGATTGGTTGGATTGGGTTGGGTTGGATTGGGTTGGATTGGGTTGGGTTGGATTGGATTGGATTGGATTGGATTGGATTGGGTTGGATTGGTTGGATTGGGTTGGGTTGGATTGGGTTGGGTTGGATTGGGTTGGGTTGGATTGGATTGGGTTGGATTGGTTGGATTGGGTTGGGTTGGATTGGGTTGGGTTGGATTGGATTGGATTGGGTTGGATTGGGTTGGGTTGGATTGGATTGGGTTGGGTTGGATTGGACTGGATTGGGTTGGGTTGGATTGGGTTGGATTGGATTGGGTTGGATTGGGTTGGGTTGGATTGGATTGGGTTGGATTGGATGGATTGGATTGGATTGGATTGGGTTGGATTGGATTGGGTTGGATTGGGTTGGGTTGGATTGAGTTGGGTTGGATTGGATTGGATTGGGTTGGATTGGCTTGGATTGGGTTGGGTTGGATTGGGTTGGATTGGGTTGGGTTGGATTGGGTTGGATTGGATTGGGTTGGATTGGATTGAACTGGATTGGTTGGATTGGGTTGGATTGGATTGGATTGGGTTGGATTGGACTGGATTGGATTGGATTGGGTTGGATTGGATTGGGTTGGATTGGATTGGGTTGGATCGGGTTGGGTTGGGTTGGATTGGATTGGGTTGGATTGGATTGGATTGGATTGGATTGGGTTGGATTGGATTGGGTTGGGTTGGATTGGATTGGGTTGGGTTGGATTGGATTGGCCACCAGCCCCAAACAATCCTCACCAGAATCCAACCAAGCAATCACCCCAGGGAAACAATTCTCCAACCACATTCCACACGGGAAAAACAAGGGGCAGAAATAGAAATTGTTTTTTCTTTCTTTTTCTCTGTGCTCCTCGATGAAAAATCCTGAGAGAGAGAGAGAAATGTGCTGCCACACGTTTGTGTTCCTTGCCTCTGCCAGGGAAATCTGCTCCTCCAGGACTTCTCATTAAGCAAAAAAAATCACGAGGGAGGGTGAAAGTGGAGTTTTGCTGTCTGAGGCCAGGGGCAGCCGTTTCGAGTCGTTCAGCTGGGGAGGACGGGGGAAATTTCTCCGGTGAAACACAAAATTTCACTTCTCCGTTCGGAGACTCCGTCAGCGCATGGAGCAACGCCTGGAGTAACAACCTGATCCCTGTGGAGGCAGAATAAAAGGGAAACACCTCAGGATTTGTGTCCAGTGAAAAACAACGTGTCCATGATGGAAAACCTTGTGGGGTTTGATGCTAATTTTCGTGGTCACCTTGGCTGCGCTTGAGGAAGTGGCCGGCGCTGCCAAGAGCGAATTTCCCTGATGATGGATGAGGAATCAGAGCAGAAAATAAATAAATATCAGCAACACCTTTTCTTTTTCCTGCTTTTCTGGCAGATTGGTGTCATCCAAGGTCACACATTTGGGTGCTGGAAGCGCAGCCAGAGCTCGGTGCTTTCAAATCATGCTTAAGTCAGAGCAGCTTCTTGAAGGGCTCGGTTTAAAACAAGAAAGATTGAAGGAGAGTCTCCCAAAAAAAATCCTTAATTCATTAATTTTCAGCCTTCCTTAATTTCATTAATTTGAAGGAGAGTCTCCCAAAAAATTCCTTAATTCATTACTTTTCAGCATGCCTTAATTTCATTAATTTGAAGTAGAGTCTCCCAAAGAATTCCTGAATTCATGAATTTTCAGTATTCCTTAATTTCATTAATTTGAAGGAGAGTCTCCCAAAGAATTTCTTAATTCATTACTTTTAATCATTCCTTAATTTCATTAATTTGATGGAGAGTCTCCCAAAAAAATTCCTTAATTCATTACTTTTCAGCATGCCTTAATTTCATTAATTTGAAGGAGAGTCTCCCAAAAAATTCCTTAATTCATTACTTTTAATCATTCCTTAATTTCATTAATTTGATGGAGAGTCTCCCAAAAAAAATCCTTAATTCATTACTTTTCAGCATTCCTTATTTCATTAATTTTAAAATTCCTTAGCTCATTAATTTTCAGCATCCCCCACACCCCTCTAGAGTTGATTTTTTTTTATCCTGTCCGTGGAGAAAAAAATGGAGAAAAAGGAGGATTTTTGGACAAAACTCTACAAATCTCAACAAGCAGCGATCCCAGAGCAGCCCCGGGCAGGGCAGCAGCTCCTGCCACTCTCGGAGGATGAATTCGGGACTGCAAACCCTGGGAATTGCAGCCATTCCCACCTTTTTCTGATTTCTTTTCATTATCCCGGCCAGGGCTTTAGGAGGAGTAATGTTTCCACGTGATGGGACGCAGAGCATGGCATGAGCTGTTTTCTGTGTGCTCCCCCCCTACAAAAAAAAAAAAAAAAAAGGGTGAAAATTAAAAATCTTTGGCAAATGAATGTGGAAAAGGCCTGGGAGAAAACAGGCAGGAGGCTCCTGAAGTCACCGCTGATCCCACAGGCTCTGAGGGCAGCGAGTGTCACTCCTGCCTCTCCAAGCTGGTGCTAATTCCTGGGGGAAAAAAGGGAAAAATGAGGAAATTCCGCTGTAAAATCCCATATAAAAATAAAATAAAATAAAATAAAATAAATGTTTTATTTGTGTGGAACTCCGGCCATTCTGCAGGTTTGGAGATGACCCGGAAAGATTTCAGGATTGGGGGATTGTTGGGGGTTTTTTTTGTGTTTGTTTTTTGGGGTTTGTTTTTTTTTTTTATTATTATTATTTTTTTGGGGGGTGGGTTTTGGGGGTTTTTTATTTGATTGGTTTTTGGTTATTTTTATTTTTTATTTCTATCTCCCTCTCCAAAAAGGACGGAAGGAGATGTGTGAGGTGACAGCAACGACACAGCCCCAGAGGGAGGAGGACAGAGCTGGCGTGAGGTGAGGGAGGGATGGAACAAACAGAATTTATGGCAACCTCTGGAAAAATGATAAATGGAAGCTGTAATTTTTATTGGGAAAGGGGAGCAGAGCACGGGTGAGGGACCAGAGTAATCAAAAAAGCATAAATTAGAAATGGGGTTTGACAGGAGCACACAAAGCTTTTGGCTCGTGGAGAAGGGGAGTTTCTCCTGGAGTAAGATCCAGGGAAATGCACGGGAATTTCCTGCAGGAAGGTTTTTCAGGGAGTCACGCTGGGCTGCAATTCTCTGTCGTGGCTCCATGGGGATTCCCAGTGCTCCCAATCCCATCCCGCAGCCTGGGAGCAGCCGGGGAGAGGGGCAGGAACGAGGTGAGCTCCAGGCTCGCTCCCATCCCACGCCCCGATGTGAGGGTGAGCGTTCCCGAGGATTCCACGGCTCAGGGTGTGACGGGAATGGCCCCGGGTGTGCGGGAGCAGCCAGGAACGGGGATGCACTCAGCAGCTCTCCAGAACACTTCCCATCTCTCACCCCCCAGCCTGACCAAGCCTTGCCCTGAGCGCGTTTTTCCCTAAACCTGCGGGGTTTTTGGTTTGTTTTGTTGTTTTTTTTTGTTTTGGTTTGGTTTGGTTTGGTTTTTTTGTTTGTTTTTTTTTTTTTTTTTTGCTTTGAATCCACCTGCAAACCCCTTTTGATGGCAGAAAGGAGCCAGATTTCCCTGGGAATTGTCCTTTGGATGAGTTTGGGAAACTGCCTGAGCTCTGAGCTGGAGCAGCCTCGGGATCTTGGCGGGGCAAAGCCGGAGGAGCTTGGGAAAGGCAGGGATGGAGCTGGGGAAGGAAGGGATGGAGCCGGGGAAGGAAGGGATGGAGCTGCAGGGATGGAGTTGGGAAAGGCCGGGATGGAGCTGGGAAAGGCAGGGATGGAGCTGGGAAAGGCAGGGATGGAGCTGGGAAAGGCAGGGATGGAGCTGCAGGGATGGAGATGGGAAAGGCCAGGATACAGCTGGGAAAGGCAGGGATGAAGCTGGGGAAGGCAGGGATGGAGCTGGGAGAGGCAGGGATGGAGCTGGGAGAGGCAGGGATGGAGCTGGGGAAGGAAGGGATGGAGCTGCAGGAATGGAGCTGCAGGGATGGAGCCAGGGAAGGCAGGGATGGAGCTGCAGGGATGGAGCTGGGAAAGGCAGGGATGGAGCTGGGGAAGGAAGGGATGGAGCCACAGAAGGCAGGGTTGGAGCCAGAGAAGGCAGGGATGGAGTTGGGAAAGGAAGGGATGGAGCTGAGGAAGGTAGGGATGGAGTTGGGAAAGCAGGGATGGAGCCGGAGAAGGCAGGGATGGAGATGGGGAAGGAAGGGATGGAGCCACAGAAGGCAGGGATGGAGCTGCAGGGATGGAGCCAGGAAAGGCAGGGATGGAGTTGGGAAAGGAAGGGATGGAGCCACAGAAGGCAGGGATGGAGCTGGAGAAGGCAGGGATGGAGCAGATGTTGAGTGCAGGGAGAACACCGGGAGCCTGGGAGGATAAATCTGAAAAATTAACACGTGGGAGGCCGCGAAAAGGAGCAATGTGTTTTGGTAATCACCGGGAAGTGCCGACCCCTCCTCCTGCAGCTCCCAGACCTCGGGCACCACGCAGATGTCACTCAGCCCCTGATTAACACGTTACCGAATTTCTGCCGGCGTTTCATAAAAGTTTGACGTAACACGCAGGTAATTGCTTCCAAATGGCAGGGGAACAATGTGGCCCTCTGTGCATGGCATTGTTTTAGATCAGGTGAAAACTCCTCTTGTTGCCTCCACATCAGGGAAAATCCCCCAGCCAAGACCCCGCAGCTGCTTTCACCGTCGCTCCAGAGACAAAGGAACGCCCTGGGAAGAGCAGAGCTCCCAGCCCGGGAATATTTGTTCCTCAGATTTGTTCAGATGTCCACATGCAAGAAATTCGGGGAGATGCTGTTCCCAGAGCATGGAGTGGCAGCCAAGGGGGAATGGGTTTGGACTGCCAGAGGGCAGGGATGGATGGGGTGTTGGGATACAGGAATTCCTCCCTGGAAGGGAGGGCAGGCCCTGGCAGAGATTCCCAGAGGAGCTGGGGATGCCCCTGGATCTCTGGCAGTGCCCAAGGCCAGGCTGGACGGGGCTTGGGAATAGTGGGAATAGTGGAAGGTGTCCCTGTCCATGGCAGGGTGGCACTGGATGGGCTTTAAGGTCTGGTCCATTATGGGACTCCTGGAGATATCAGGGAGCTCCAAAGGCTCTTTCCTGTCCAGCTCCAGTGCTTTCCATCCCACCAGGACAAATCCCTTCCAGATCAAAGCCCCCCAGCCCAGAGCAGTGAGGACACACGGGAAGGACTCCTGGGCAGGAGCCAGCTTTGGGAAAATGGAGCAAAGTCTGGATAAAGCTCATGCGATGCTGATGCCTTGATTATTTTCTTTTTGTTTTTTTGGCCTTCTCTTCCTGCAAAAATCTGTTTGAGGTGTGTGGATATCACCTGTGCATGGAATGGGATTGGGATCTGAGGAGCTGGGACACAGGAACAGCAGGAGCTGTGTGGGTATCACCTGGGCATGGAATGGGATTGGGATCTCAGGAACAGCCTGGCAGGAGCTGTGTGAGCATCACCTGGGCATGGAATGGGATTGGGATCTCAGGAACAGCCTGGCAGGAGCTGTGTGAGCATCACCTGGGCATGGAATGGGATTGGGATCTCAGGAACAGCCTGGCAGGAGCTGTGTGAGCATCACCTGGGCATGGAATGGGATTGGGATCTCAGGAACAGCCTGGCAGGAGGGCTTTGCCTCGCTCCACATCTCTGTGCTGAAAAGAGATGCTGACATGAAACCCTGTGGCTCCTTCCCCCTCCTCCAAGGCAAACACAGACACTTCCATTCCCACTCCCAAAAATCCATTTCCCTGGGCTTGTGTGTGCTTTGTTTCATCCGGTGCCGCGGAGCTTGGACGCCTTTTCCATCTCACATTGAGCTTTGGATGCTGCCTCTTTTCCTCTCCTGCCTCCATAAAGAATAACAGTGGCCCTTGCTGTGTTTTCCCTGGATCATGGGCTGCTGGAAGCCAAAGGGAAGCTCTGGAGGAGGAGGAGGGCAGGAGGATCCTTTTCCCCAGCAGAGCTGCAGGCCGGGCTCTTTGGCCTCCTCAAGCCTTCATGGTGAGCAACAAATTGTCCTATAAAAATTCCCCTCTTGAGTTTTATTTTGCTAAGGAGCGAGGCCCAGCTTGGAAATCTGGGATTTTAATGTCCTACTTTTTAACAGGACAGCAAATCCAAGAGAAAAGGGCTGAAATCCAATGGGTTCTGCCTCTCCCTGAAAACAGAAGGAAAATTAAGACCCCGTGTTCAAACCAAGAAGGAGGAAAGGCTGGGGAGACACCTGAGCATCCCTCTTTTCACTCATTTTTCCCTTCTTTCCTGTTCCAGCCTGTGGACAACATCCAGGGAAATGTGGGTTTGGGGGTCTCTGAGACGCCTCAAAAAATCTCCAGAGGTTGGAATGACAGAGATCCTCCCATTTTACCCTGATTGTAAATAAGGTGCTGAGCAGAAATTCCTTTCAGAAAGGGATTTCTTCATCTTTCAGCCTCTGGGCTCTCAATGCTCCAGCTTGGATTATCTCCTAAAAATGAAGCTTCAACCCCCACCCTCCTTTCCCTGTTGGATCTGTGGTGCTTTCCAATGACCTTGGGAATGCTGAGTAACCCGGGATAGTGGAAGTGTCCTGCCCATGGCAGGGGGGTGGAACAGGGTGATGTTTAATGTCCCTTCCAACCCAAACCACGCCAGGATTCTACGCTGGAATCACTGGGCAATGTTTTGCCTCTGCACCTTGAGCTGGGAGTCCCTGGGCGATTTGAAGGGATTTGAAATCCGTGCCTGAGATTTGTGGTCGGTGCCACTCTCTGAGCTGAGAGCTCGGAGCTGGAGTCATCCAGAGCAGCTTTCCTGGGACCTGAGGCACCTGGGAGCGGGTTCCCAACAATATCCTTCCCAGCTGGTCCTCCACCTGGCAAACCCCATCCCCTCTGATTTCCTTAAACACATCAGCCTCTCTCAGTCTTGGGCTGCGAATCTGCCCCAAAGCGGGGCCAAAACTGCCCTGACTTTGGTTTTCTCAGTGGCACAGCTGGAGCTGCAAATCCAGGGTGGAGGATTTGGGATGGGCAGGGCTGGGAACAGCATCCTCCTGGGCCACAGGAGCATCTTCAGCTGCACAGAGCATGGAGACAAATGAACTGGAGGAAGCGTTTCCTCTGCCGAGGGCTCTCACCCGCGAGCTCCCTGCTCCAGCAGAGGTCAAGAGTTGAAAAATGAAGAAGAAAGGAAGAGGGATAGAAAGATTCATCTTCCCTCATGAAATCCCCAGAGCAGGGGCATTTGGAAGTCGTTTTTCACCGGGCTGAGAGCCGTTTCTGGCCTTTAGCAGACATTATTCTCTCCTCAAACCTCATAGATTTGGATGTTGGGAAGTGTTTCCCCCCATCCTCACGGGTGTTGGAAGAGGAGCTTACCCTGGGTGCAGGGCTGAACTTCCACACTCTGGTTTGTGTTTTGGGCTAAGAGGGAGCCAAATTCCCACTGCAAATTGCTCTGTTCCTCAAAATCCCAAGATTTTAAAGGCGTTGGGGCTCGGATGCAAAGAGGAATGAGTGGTTTGGGTTCGCTGGGGTTCATGCACGGGGAGGGCTCTGATAAAACCCATGCAAGGGGAGGAAGGAGAAGTTCAGCCTGGCTAAAGGAAATCTAAATAAAATTCCTTTCTGGAAGGAAGTCAAGAAAATTATTTTCCTTCTGTGTTTCTGTCTCTCTTCTTCTGGCTTATAAAAACACCTTGGCTGGGATATTCCACCAGCTCTGCCTTTTATGAAAAACCCCTGCTCGGGCTGTTCAGATTTCACGCTGTTCCATGAAAGTAAAATTTTATGACCAGAAGCTGAAATTAGGAAGGAACTTTTTTGCTGTTGTTTGTTGTCGTTGTCATGGCTTGGATTTTGATGGTAGTCAGGAGAGTTTGTTTATTTCTGCTTTTTCTACAGCACAGCCAGGTCTGAGCTCTCCAGGGTTTCTCGGGATGCTGCTCCAAACAGGTGCTGGTGGTGGGAAGCTGAGCAAGGGGTGGTGGTGCCTTCCCTGGAGCAGGAAGGGTTCCGTGGCTCTGTGAGGACAGATGTGTGGGAGAGCAAACATCCCACAGCAGGGGACGCAGGTGACCAGCCTGGAACAGCCTCATGGGGTGACGAAGTGGCTGTGACAAAGCAGGAGTTATCCCCTCCTCCCCTCTGGAAAGCCAGAGCCTGTGGATCACAGCTTGCTCTGAGCTCACATCCAACACCAGCTGCTTCTTGGCTGGCCAGTGCCAGCAGGCTTTTTCTGCCACTTCTCACTTGAAATGGAGCACTTCTGGTTTTCCATTAATTCCTCCTCCTCTGCTAAAAAAAAATCCTATGGAGAGGAGGAAAAAAAAACATTCTAAGAGGTCACTTGGTCCCTCTTTATTGGGTGAGTTCCAGTGACCCTGAGGGGTTGTGACACCTGGAGGGGTTAAAGGAGAGTTGCACAGGCTTAGATGAAAGTCAGAGCTGTTCATTCCAGTGTGGATTCCTCCAGGGTCCATCCCTGCAATCCCTGGGACAATTCAGAGCCCCCTGGTCGGTGGGAACAGCGACTGGGACCATCCAGTGACTCCAGCCTGGGCTCCTCTCCCTGCCCAGAGCAGCATCCCAAGGGGTTCCAGGGCACGGATCTGCTCTCCCTGCTCCAGAGAACACCCCAGGTGGGATGGGGGATGCAGGCCAAGCCCCCAGCCCTTCTTTTCCTCCCAGCCCAAACGTCTGCGCAGCCTCGGCAGATTTACGGGGCGGCCGTGAGTATTTCACCAGCTCTTTATTAATAATGCAGCCAGAAAAAGGGGCAGCCTTTCTTTCCAGGGCCTCTCCGAGCCCGGGATAATCCCAGGAGGGATTTGGCTGCCCCCAACAGAGGGTTTAGTGGTGGGCAGTGCTTTGCAGCCCTTTGTTGGAGCGGGGCTGCTCCCCCAGCATCAAACGGAGGCTCGGGATGGGCTCTCCATAAATCTCTCCCCTCTAATCCTTCCCTTCCCACCCTTTGCAAACTGGGGGAAGCTGGAAGGGCAGACTGGAGTGGGCAGGGCAGAGGTTTAACCCTTTGTGCTTTGGGGGGATCTCCGTGGGAGCAGAAGGGGCCGTGGGTGGAAGGAGAAGCAGGTTTGGGTTGTGCTCAGCAGATAAATCCCAGAGGCAGATCGAGGAGCTCCTCTGGGCGTTTGCTGATTCCAGCAGTGGATACAAGGAACAAATCTGGCTGCATTACAGTCACCTCAAGCTACTGAGGCCATAAATGCAGAGCTCTGAGGGTGATTTTGGTGTTTGCACCAACACCTTTGTCAAGGCTGGGTTTTGTTAGCCTGGACTGGCCTGTCCTGTGGGGCCAGCAGCTCCTGGGTCACGCAGGGATTTTTATGCTCCCAGCACCACTGGAGGTCAGGAACAGGTACCAGGGCCAGCAGTGATCACCTGGGGGTCACAGGTGGGAGCACACCTCGTGTGTCAGGGATTCCCACCCTCCTGGCCCTGTTCCCATCAGTATTCCCAGTCTGGGATATCTCCCTGCCCAAGAGAGGGCCAGGAGCAAGCCCAGGGCAGGAGTGGGGCAGCGAATTCATCTCTTCCTCCCCCCATCTCCATCCTTTAGGCACCGAGAGCTGAACTTTGTGTCCGTGTGGCCGTAAAAGAGCGCGGTTTTTTTTTTTTCAAGGCAGCTTTCCAGCAGCGATGAAAGGTCCTGCAGCGGGCAGAGGCTGCTTTGGGAATGGAACAAATTGTGGGTTTATGGCTCCCGTGTGTGTGGGGGGCTGTAAATCTCCCAACTTTTAACGCATCTGTTCTTTTCCGAGCAGGCTACCAACGGCTCGAGGAGGAGAGGGAGAAATATCCGACATTTCCTGACATCGGCTGCCCTGGGGAGCTCCTCAGGAAGGTTTTTAAAGGAATATTTATGGATGATCCTGGTGAATCAGGCCCTAAAAGGTACCGAGAAAGGGCTGGTGTTCATTAACATTTGGGAGCTGTGCATTGAGGATTTCCCTGTGGAGGGGCAAAAGAAATGGAGTGAAAGTGAAGGAGCTTTCGAGTTAATCCCGTTCTTTTTTCAGGTTATTGTTGTTGCTAAAAATCAGAACCTTATTTTTGATGGAGGGGGAAAAAAAAAATTACTAAAAGTCCATTTTTTGTACGATTTTCCTCCGAAGTTTCTTTCCAGAATTCCATACTGAGAAAAAGAACAGAATTTTGAGATTTGTGAAATCCCTCAGAGGTTCCTCAGTATTAATTACTCTGGGTTTAGGAATAGGAAAATCAGCACAGGATGGGTTGGTGGAAGAGCATCCTGGGGTTCTGACTTGCACTGCCTTTTCCTAAGGCCAACTTGAGTTGCTCAAGAATTTACCTCTGTAAATTCAGTGATGAGAAAGCCCCTCAGAGTTTGAGGATGAGGAACTCCTCCCAGATTTGTCCTTTCTGGAAAGTGCCTTTGGAACAGATTTTTTCAATGGATCCATGGGGAACATAAGGCTCCACAGTCCTGTTCCTTTCAGTGTCCTGTCTCCAGGTTTATCTGGGTGTGCTGAGTCAACCAGAGAAAAAGAAAATTCCGGTGTTTTGGCTAAAAATGCACAGATCCCTCCAGAATCCCCAAAGTCTGGGATTTTTGCTGTGGCTCTGCTCCTCCTGCTCTCTGAAGGGACCATTTTTCTGTGGCTCCCACAGCGTTTTCCTTTGGTCCTGGGGTGGGTGGGCACAAACTGGTGCTGGATGGGGCCTGCACCAGCGGGGTCAGCAGTGGTGATCTCGGGGTCTGGGTGTCAGGATGACCCCAGGATTGTAAATTCCTTGTTTTCCCAGCCCAGGCAGCCAAAGGAGTCTGAATGTGCAGGATCAGCTTCTCCAGGTTATTTATTTTCTCTTATCTGTCCCATTCTCTCTCTGCCCTGCTGAGCTCTGTCCAGCAGCTCGTCCGTGGTGTTCACATTTTATACCCAAAACTCCGTGTGCCGTGGCTACAATAACGTGCCAATGTCTGTCATTGATGTTGGACAGTGTGTCTGTGCCTTAAACCAACAGAAAAGTGTCACCAGCACAGCAGGACATGGAGGGCAAGGAGAAGGAGAAGGAGGTCAGGACACACCCAAATGTCTCCATCTTGTCCCTGAACCCCATTCTAAAAAGCCCCAAAATTCCACTTTTTCACCCTGTGTTAACTCAACTACCACACCACTCAAACTCTTGTGGCTGTAATTCTTCACACAGAGTTGGCAGCTTTTTCCACGGGCTAAAATCAAAGCCACAGGTGTTTTTGACTCTGTGCCAAGGTCCCCGAGCCCCCTGCCAGGGTCTGGAGCCAGCCAGGGCAGCCAGAGGGATGTCCTGGACTGTGACATGGTGACACTTCATTGATGTCACTGAAGCTCAGCAGCCACCCAGGCGTGAGGATCAGTGCCCAGAGCCCCCAGACTGTTGCTTCGGGGTCTCCTTCCATGCCTGGGATGATTTCAGAGGCTCAGCTGGAGCTGCAGGGCTGTGCATGCAGAGCCCTCAAGGGCTCCAGCAAGGATTCCCTGGGAGAAGCAGCTGGGCCACTCCTCTTTGTCAGGGGTGATGTGCAAAGTTCCAGGAACAACCAGGAAGTAAAAGTAAATTCTTCCTTCTCCTCACGAGCTTTGGAGCTGTGGTACCTCAGCTTGGGCAGTGGCAGCCAGAAGGACCTTGTTGAACATTTTCATCCATGAAAAAATGCTTGGATTCGGCTCTGCTCAGCTCTGGGTGCTCTGGGAACGAGGCAGGAGCTGAAGAGCTCAGCCCAGGCAGAGCAAACCTGTCCCCAAGGCCTGAGATCAGGGCCTGGGGAGGCACCAGGCAAGGACATGAGGATTTTCTGCCTTGAGATTGAGATTGGGGTCCCAGAGAGGCACAGGGCAAGCACACAAGGATTTTATACCCTGGGATTGGGGTCCCAGAGAGGCACAGGGCAAGGACACGAGGATTTTCTGCCCTGAAATCAGAGACCCAGAGAGGCACAGGGCAAGCACACAAGGATTTTATACCCTGAGATTGAGATTGGGGGCCCAGAGAGGCACAGGGCAAGCACACGAGGATTTTATACCCTGAGATTGAGATTGGGGTCCCAGAGAGGCACAGGGCAAGCACACGAGGATTTTCTACCCTGAAATCAGGGTCCCAGAGAGGCACAGGGCAAGCACACAAGGATTTTATACCCTGAGATTGAGATTGGGGGCCCAGAGAGGCACAGGGCAAGCACACGAGGATTTTCTGCCCTGACATTGAGATTGGGGTCCCAGAGAGGCACAGAGCAAGAATATGAGGATTTTCTACCCTGAAATCAGGGTCCCAGAGAGGCACAGGGCAAGCACACGAGGATTTTCTGCCCGATGAGCTGAGCTGCAGCTGCTCTGCTCCATCCTCGGGGGAGGGAGACAAGGAGGGGGTGCAAAGGCAGGATGACTTCAGCAGCAGGACAAGGACAGGCTGGTGTCCAGCTGATCCTTGTGAAACACCCTCTGGAGCGTGCTGGGAGCCGTGCCCAGCCCCGAGCGTGCCCGGTCCTCGCTCGCTCACTTCTAACCCAATGCTGGCTTCTTAGCACAGGCATGGAAAAGGAGTTTTTTTGCTTCTCAGCGACCTCGTGAATCCAAGACACTGCCAATTCTCCATCCATCTTGGCATTTAAAACATCAACACCTCCCTCGCAAATGGAAAGGGAGTCAAAGGTCCTGTGCTTCCCCGTGCCCTTTGCTCTGCCTCTGTCCTCAGCTGGGGATTGGCCTTTAGGGAAGCCCCCTCTGCTCCACTAAACTGGATTTGCAACTGTGGCCTTGTGATCCTGCACCCAGAGCTGCAGTGGGACGGGGAGCAGCCCTGGGGATCCTTGGATTTGTCACTCCAGCTCAGGAGCTCCTCTGGGACAGCTGGCTTTGGTCCGCGGCTGTGCATTCCCTGCTCCAACTCTTCACTCCCACGTGTTTCCAACATCTCTGCTCAAAAGAAAGCTCCATCTCTCCCTCCTCTTTGCTTTTCGCTGAGACTCTGCTTGGAACTTGCACAAACCCTCCCCAGGAATAACCCTGGCACCTCTCCCAGCCGTGGGCGTCAGGGCTCCTGCGCGGGGAAGGGGACGGCTGAGATCTCACTCCTTTTTGTGGCACATTTTGGTCACCTCTGGCACTTCACTGGTTCCAAATTTACAAGGTTCCTTTGCCTTCCCAGCTTTTGCCTCCTCTCCTGGGTTCACCTCTGCCCCTTGGAGGCCTCTGGAAGCACGAAGGGTTTTCTTCCGGAACGTGGCACCAACAAAGCCATAAAAGTGGCCAATAAATCCAGGGAGTTTTCCTCCTTTTTCTGCTTCCTTTGGGATGACATGAGGGTGCAGCAGAGAGGATGAGGCTGGCATCTTGTTCTGTTTGTGCCCTGGCCTGTGGGTAATTTTTCTTCTGGCCTGAGAAGAGTTTTGAGGATTTATTTTACAAAGGAAAACAGAGGGATAACGGCCACGGGTGCTCCTGGGCTCTTCCTGGTGTGCTTGCTCTGGGAAGCAGCCCTTAGGTCAGGGGTGGATAATCAAAACTGGGGGGAAAACCAAGGGCCCGGTGCCCAGCTGGTAAAAATTGGCCAAATCCTTCAGATTTTAATGAGTTTGACCCTCACAGTCACCTGTGTAACTCCCTCACATGCTCCTGGGGAGAGGCATTATAAGGAGAAGGGGAAGTGATTCCTCTTGGAAATCTCTTCACCTTCCCTGTGCAGAAGGGAAACTGAGTCCTGGCTGATCCAGGCAGGTTGGAGGAACTTTGAGACAAGGATGTGGCTTGGCTCTGTGGCAGTGTGGAATAGCTTCCTATTTAAGTACATAAATCACAGGAAAATGTCCCAAAATGGTGGGAATGAGCCTCGAGAGCAGCCTGAGCTGCGGGGAAACAGCAGCAGGAGAGGTTCAGGAGGGCTGGAAAGGCAGCCCTGGCCGTGCTCTGAGGACAATCCCCTGTCCCGGGGGTCTGCACAAGCCCAGGACCCACCTGCAGTGCCCGAGGGGTGACCAGAGCCACCTGGGCTGGGGACAGCCCTGCCAGGGACACCCTCCGAGGTAATTTGACCCTGACCCAATTTGAGCCATGGGGACCAGTGGTGACTTGTGTTAAACCAGCTGCAATCCTGCTTTTCTCCCTCCCCTGGGCACGGCTGCAGATTCCCTGGGCTGTGGTCGGAAGCAGGAGCCCTTCCCAGCCCCGGCCTGTCTCTGGATGAATTTAAGATGCTGTGAAGTGCGAGGTTTGGGGGTGGGAGATGCTGTCTAAAACTTGTTTGGAGGCCTGGCTGGATAAATCCCCGTGGAATTCAATTTAACTGAGCTGACACCAGTATGAATCACGGCAGCATTCCCAGCTCTTGGACACTTCCTACCAACTGCCTGCAGGGCTCTTGCTTTTTCAAGGGGAGACTAAAAGCATCTCAAAACTATTAAAGTCCTAAAATAATAGTGGAGGGTTTGGTTTTTGTTTTTTTTTTTTTTTTAATTTCACTGAGGAAAAAACAACATCTGCTATAAAAATCTGCTGGCCAGGGGCAGCGGGAGCGGATCCCACTTCTCAGGGTTTGGCTGGTGGAGGCTGGAAGTGCCTCAGCCCCGTGATCCCAGCATATCCCAAAGCCGTGCCTCATCCGTCTGCAGGATTAGGGGGACAGAGAGAGGCTGGAGAAGTCGGGATAAAAGAAAGGACAGAGGGAATTTGATGGAAAGAGGAAGGAAATGAAAGAAAGGCTTCCAGGAAAGGGAAGGAGACAACGCTGTATTTATAAATACTGGGTTGAAGTGAAGGCTCTGGGACACAGTCAGGCTGCTGCACAATGAAATCCATGAGGTAGCTGTCTGTTCCCGGGATTTAACTGAAGAGTGACATCTCTTCAGAGGCAGGAAAGTGGTCAGGACTAAGCATGAAACATGTAAGATGGCAGAATTCAAAAGGATAAACATTATTTGATACCTTATTTATAGGGCACCACAGGGGAAAGGTAAAGGTTTCAGAAAAGAAAGAAGCACTTTAATTTTATCTGGAGATTTTCCAACAATAAAATCTAATCCATCATTCTCCGTGTGTGACTGCTCTTAATGAAAATTTAGAGGCTGTGAGTGAAATTTAGAATTCCCAGGGGATGCTATTAGGAAGATGTCTAGCAGCTATGCAAAACCTGTTAGATCAGAGCCCTGCCAGAGGCTGGCCAGGGCTGCAGTGTGAAAAGGACACCTCGGAATTCGGGGAGCCGAGGCCCCGCCAGCCTCTCCCGGTGGGATTCCTCGGATGGACACTCATCCCAGGGCTCCCCCCGGCATCAGGGACACCAAAATCCAGCCACAGCAGCTGTGTTGATCCCAAAAGAGAGGGAGCTGGGCCACTTGTGTTTGTTTTTCACCCAAAGCACCTCATGGTGCTGAGAGTTGTGGATTTCTCTCGTGCGCTCCCCAGGTTTTTTAACTGATCCCAGTTAAGAGCTCTCAAAAGAAGCAGAGGGGAAACTTATTTAATCAGAGAATCCTGGAGTGCTTAGGGGTGGAAGGGAATTTTAAAGCTCATCCCTTTCCAAAGAAGGGAGAGAAAACCTATTTGATCAGAGAATCCTGGAGTGTTTTAGGGTGGAAGGGAATTTTAAAGCTCATCCCTTTCCAAAGAAGGGAGAGAAAACCTATTTGATCAGAGAATCCTGGAGTGGTTAGGGGTGGAAGGGAATTTTAAAGCTCATCCCTTTCCAAAGAAGGGAGAGAAAACCTATTTGATCAGAGAATCCTGGAGTGGTTAGGGGTGGAAGGGAATTTTAAAGCTCATCCCTTTCCAAAGAAGGGAGAGAAAACTTATTTAATCAGAGAATCCTGAAGTGGTTTGGGGGGGAATGGAATTTTGAAGCTCATCCCTTTCCAATCCCAACACCCTCCACAATCCCATCCAGCCTGGCCTTGGACGTCTCCAGGATCCAGGGGCAGCCACAGCTTCTCTGGGAATCTGTGCCAGGGCCTGCCCACCCTCCCAGCCAGGAATTCCTGCCCAATATCCCACCTAAACCTACCCAAGGTTGCTGCAAGGCACACCCAGCCTGGCTTTGGACTCCTCAGCCCGTCCTGGAGCTGCCCAGGGCCACAGAGTGCCTCTCATCCCCGCTCATTTCCAATCCTCTGCGCTTTATTTTTAATTAAAGCAGATCACCAGACTGTTTCCAATAGTTTTTAATGGTCCAAAAAGGGGCTTTGGTTATAAAGACAATAATGTTCAATTATTGAAGGGCCTGCATGTACATCATGAATCAGTTTAATACCAAAGTCACTGCCAATTATTCAACTGATTCAAAATGAGGCTCCATCAGAAAACGTTAAATCACAGGATAGATCTGTCCCGGGCAAGGCTTTAGTAATCAAAATTCTCTCAAAGCAGAAAAAGCTTTTTTTAAAAGCAGTGGGGGGGAAAGGTTACAGCCTAAGCCAGACATTAAATAGTAATGCCAGATGTTAAACAGTTGACTGAAATTATTGGCAGCTATCAGATGCAAGGTACTACTGGGTGCAGAGCTCTGCCACCAAGTTTGCAATCTGGGCAAGGGGCTTAAATATTCCTGTCATTTTCTGCCTATGGATAAGAGGCAATTTGGATTACAGGATAATAACCTCCTAATTCTCAGCAGATGAGCATCAGCCTCCTGCAACATCAAAAACCAAGCCCAGGTTTAATGTGGACCCTTCAGTGAGAGTTGGTTTTAAACTCTGTAATTCTGCTGGATTGTGGAATTAAGCACAAAGCGCTGCTGGGACCCCTGTGCCTGCAGACAGCAGAAAGCACCTCGAGAATTCCTAAAATGCAGAACAAAACACCCCAAAAAAAGGGTTTACAGATTTTCATGTCAATCTTTCTAACCCAAAATTTACTTTATTTCAGTTTTTCCATGGATTTCTGTGCTGGAGAACTCCAGTAGGCCAGGACCACTTGGAGCAGGTACTGCCTGCCCATGTGGGGTCTCAGTTCCTTGGGTGGCTCTGCCTTTCCCCCCTCTCCTTCCCCTCCCACATCCCCCATTGTCCAGCAGGATTTGGGGGCCTGCACTGGCACTGATTTATTGTGCAGCACGTGGGGTGTGGGATCCTTCAGGACTCCAGGCAGGTGTCCTGCACCAACCCCTGCTGTGGCATCAGCCACTGCTGCCATCCATGGCGGGGGAAAATGGGATCTGGCACTGCCAGCTCGGGGCAGGATGTGGGGAGTGCAGGAGGAGCAGTCAGGGATCTTCTCCCAGCAGGACGCTGAGCACCTCCTGCCCTGCAGGATGGCATCTGCTCTCTCTCCATGCTCAGCTTGGGCTACGTCAGAAATCACTTCTGTAGTGACAGGACAAGGGGGAAACTGAAAGGGAGGTGGTTGAGGTGGGATATTGGGAAGGAATTCCTCCCTGGGAGGGTGGGAAGGGACTGGGATGGAATTCCCAGAGAAGCTGTGGCTGCCCCTGGATCCCTGGCAGTGTCCAAGGCCAGACTGGACAGGATTTGGGATAGTGGAAGCTGTAGGTGGTACAATGGGATGGTTTTTAAGGCCTTTTCCAACCCAAACCCTTCAGTGATTCCGAATTTCTATGAATGGAGCTCTCCACAGGCACAAGCACAGCCCCAGCCCGTCCCACTCACTGCACCCTGTAGGAAATTGTCCCCAGTGCCTGGGCTGAGGCTGAAGTGACAAAACTCAGCTGCTCGGGCGAGCCAAACCCCACATTTGCTTTAATTTGGAATCATTTTCTCCCTCTTTTTCTCCCTCCTTCCTTGCTGGAGAGCCGAGAGCGTGGACAGCACGGCTGGGTTTGTTCCTGCCTCGGCAGCAGCGGGAACATCCCAGCTCCAAGGCTGGAGGATGGGCGAGGAAAGGGTCAGGACACATCCCCCGACTGCGAGCTGGAGAAAAATGTTGGCAGAGCAAAGCTTGCCACAGGAAGAAAAGGCTGTCCTGGCTGTTCATATTCCTCCACATGGGGTGAGTAAACCTGTCGGTCAGCCTGAAGCGTCTGATGCACAGAGGGGAATAAAAACTCATTAAAGGGCCAAAAGGAAACCCTATTAAAATATCAGATATAAACCGGAGGAGACTTGATCACCCAAGTGCTGGAGGAGTGTCAGGGCTTGAATGAATCCGACGTTTTTTTCCCCTGAAAGCAGAGGAAATGCGTTTTGTGGAAAGCCAGGTGGGATGAGGGGCAGGTAGGGTGTCAAAGAGCACTGATAATATTTCAGGGCCTCGCTCGGAGCCGGGAGTACGAAGGGGATTTATCCGGTTTTCGGCGGGGAGGAGAGTGCTGGCAGATTTTTGAAGGAATTCCAACGAGGTTCAGGCTCATCTGGTTCTTAAATCGAGAGCTCTTGGCCGCCGCCGTGCCGAGGCAGGAGCATCTCCTCTCCTCACTGCCGGGACACAGCCTGGCTCGGGAACCAGCGCCGGCGGCTCCGCCTGATTCTCCTGCCCCGGCCTGGCTCCTGTCCTGCTGGAAAGCCAAAAAAAAAAAAAAGAGCATTTCATGTGTTCTGAACTACCCAGAGAACCGTCCTTCTCACAGCATCTCATTTCTGCTTTATGTGGTCTTGAGAGAGGGAAGAAATTACAGGAGGAAAGAGCAGAACAAAACGTTTTCTTTCAAGCGCTGACATCTGTGTTGGTCCTGTCAGTGCTGGAAGGGATGGAGCCTGGTGTGCAATGGATTTGTGCCTCAGGGCTGATGGACTTTTAAACCCAACTGAACTGGGGCTCTGTCAGGCTTTCACCCCTTCCTACACACCAGGAAAACCACGTGAGGGGGAAAAAAACAGGATTTATCCCTCACCCAGAGCAGCTCTTGCCTGGTCAGCCACCCAGAGTCCTCTTTTTGGGGTTTTTCTCTTGTGTGGACCTCTGGTATCTCAGAGGTGTGAAGGCTTTTCCGTGGTTTGGGAATGTTTTCCCATTTCTTTGTGGATTTGAAGTTTTTTGGTTGTGATTAAACTCAGAGAAGGCATCAATGAAGGGTTTCTCACAAATCTGTTAAATGTGGTACCTCTGGGATTTGGAGCTGCTGTCCGGTTGGTTGAACTTGGCACCAGAATTCAGGAATGACATTGGGATGAGGTTGTGAGGGGAACATCACTGGGCCATCACCCCAGAAATTTCATTCCCTCACAAAATCGGGGCTCAGGTAACAGCTTGTTTCTAACTGAGGTGGAGCAGAGCCCTGCTGCAGGCCCTGAGCTTCAGCCACGTTCCTCGCTCTGCTCCCATTTCCCTCCCGCACAGTGAGGCACGTTCTTGTCCCAAGCCCTCCTCCTGAATCCAGGATTTTTTTGGACACCTGGGCTGGTTTCCTCCCATCTCAGCAACACCAGGGTACAAACAGGGCCCGTTGTTCCCTCACAGACACATTAGAATCACCTAAATCCTGTTTCCCCCTGAAACCTGAGCTGGTCCCACACAGCAAAGCGCTGAGGGGCTCCCCAAAGGTGAAAAGGGGGGACATGCCCTCACAACCCCATGGAAAGAGCTTGAAAATCCCACAGCTCTTTCCCAAAAGCTCAGTTCTAAGAATCTCGTTTCCATTTCCAGCTCTGAACATCATTTTTGGGGCCAAAAGAGGCGTGGCAGGAGTCAGCTGGGGTGGGCCCAGCTGCTGGATTAGCACCTGCCCAGGTGGGATTGGAGGTTTTGATCCTCAGAGCCTTTTCCAGTCCAGTGATCTCTCCCAAACCTTTCAGCAGGTACAAACTGTGCAGCAGAATGAAGTAGCAGTGAATGTAAATGGGACGTGGGAAGGGTTTTTTTAACAGATGTTTTAATGGTCTGTTTGCTGTTGTGGTCAGAGAGAAATTCCCTTTGACTTCAGGAGCTGGAGGGTAGAATCCCACTGCTCTGGCCCTCAGCTGCTCATTCCCAGGGAGCTGAAGTCTCCAGGTGATGTCCCAACAGCTGCAGAGTCTCCTGGAAGCAGGGATGTGGGAACCACCTGTCAAAGACATCAATCTGTTTGCATTTCTAGCTGTGTTTTGAGATGTTTCTGGCACAGATTCCAGAGAGGCTCTGGCTGTCCCTGGATCCCTGGCAGTGCCCAAGGCCAGGCTGGACAGGGCTTGGAGCAACCTGGGACAGTGGAAGGTGCTGGGATTGGAACTGGATGAGCTTTAAGGTCCCTTCCAGGATGCTCTGATTCCATGATGTCAGTCCCAGACGTCGAGCTTGGCTGGATCTGGGCACAAAACCCACCAGGGCAGAGCAGACCGAGCTCAGGCGATGTGAAATTCAATATTTTACACCCACACCACTAAAAATAAGCCGCCGCCGCCAGCTCTTCATCTGGAAAGAGGAACCACCGATGTCACTGTGTCTTGGACAAGGCACAGCACTTAAGTCCTGACCATATTTAGCCATAAGATCATCTCCCAGGACTTCACAAAATCATGGAATCACAGGATGGTTTGGGTTGGAAGGGACCTTAAAACTCATCCAGTCCCAACCCCCTGCCACGGGCAGAGAATCAGGAATTTCTGCATGAGAGCAGAGTTTTAGAGAAAAGTCTTCTGGCCAAGGGCCAGCTCTGCTGTTGTTATTTCTCCCTGCTATCTCCATACTTCATTTCATCCCCAAATTGCCCTGTTGAGTTACTCAAGGTTGCTAAAACCGTGTAGTGCTAAGGAGGCAGCAAGAGGGAGGAAATTATGTCTCTAGAAAATGCCCCACAGAGCTGAAATCAGGCCACCTCTTTAGGTGTCGGGTTTAGATTTTGTCACTGTAAGCAGAGAAACTTGAAACATTTTGCCCAAATGTGTTGAAAGCCACGAAGACATTAAAGATTATTCATGGAATAAATATTCATTTGCAGGAAGAGGGGTTTTTGGTTTTTTGTTTTAATGCATGAATATTTCAGGCAGGGTGTGCAGTTGCTTGAAGGAAAAGGTGATCATATTCTGAGTGCTGTTTAAGTGGTTCCTAATATTAAGGATAAGAATTAAAGGTATCAGGGCACTTCATTTTTAACATGTAACCATGGAATAGAATTCCAGAATGGTTTGGGTTGGAAGGGACTTTAAAGACCATCCAGTTTCAACCCCCTGCCATGGGGTTGCTTAAGTTAAAATCCTTCCTAGATTTTCTTTAACTGATTCCTATTAGTGAAAAACTCCCTCAGAATCTGTCCTCAAACTTTCCCTCCCAGGTGCTGTAACACCATCACTCTGCTGAACAACCTTAACCACAAACACATTGCGCTCGTAGCCCTGAACACCAGAAAAATATCTTTATTTTATTCACAGGTCCCGTCGGCTTTTCCCCCTTCAAAAACTCGATTCTCTGTGCCAGCAGCACATCAGAATTCCTTTTTTTTTTTTTTTTTTTTTTTTTTTTTTTTTTGAGGGCGAGTCCTGGCTGAGCCTGTGTGGAGCTCTGGTACCATCTAGTGTTACTGGGGGAAGCCTCAGCTGCTGGATGCGGCTTTTCCTCGCTGATGTCGCGACAGAAGGTGGCGATTGGGGTGAGCATCTCCTCGTCCAGCAGCTGAGGCTCGGGGCGGGCAGGTCCAGCAGGGCTGGGAGGGGGAACAACTCAGAATCACAGAATCAGGGAATAAATATCCCGAGCTGGAAGGGACCCCACGGGGATCATCCGGTCCCGCACAGAACCACCCCCAAAAAATCACATTTCCCTGGCGAGGAACCTGCAATGGGGCTCCTCTCTCCTGTGCTGGGTGCTCCTGCTGTAACTGGAGTAAGGACCTGGATGATTGTGATTATCATGGATGATTGTGATTATCTGAATTATTGTGATTATCTGAATTATTGTGATTATCATGGAATTCTGGAATGGTTGGGGTTGGGAGGCACCTTCAAGACCGTCTCGTGAATTATGGTGATTATCACAGAGTTCTTGTGATTATTATGGAATTCTGGGATGGTTGGGGTTTGGAATTACCTTTCAAGACCATCCTATTAATTATTGTGATAATCATGGAATTATTGTGATTATCATGGAATTCTGGAATGGTTTGGGGTTTGGAGGCACCTTCAAGACCATCCCATTAATTATTGTGATAATCATGGAATTATTGTGATTATCATGGAATTCTGGAATGGTTTGGGGTTTGGAGGCACCTTCAAGACCGTCTAGTGAATTATTGTGATTATCACGGAATTATTGTGATTATCATGGAATTCTGGAATGGTTGGGGTTTGGAATTACCTTCAAGACCATCCCATTAATTATTGTGATTATCACGGAATTATTGTGATTATCATGGAATTCTGGAATGGTTTGGAGGCACCTTCAAGACGGTCTAATCCAAATCCCTTGAACAGACCAAGTTCCCTCAACTGTTCCTCATTCGGATACTCTCCCACAGTTCAGTATTTTACATTTTGGTGACCAAAACTGCTCAAAATATTCGAGGTGGGGCCAACCCCAGTGCAGAGTGTGGTGTGGGGGGGGGTCTTCACTAATGAAAAATGTAACTAATTAGCTCTAAGAACGAATCAGGTCCTGGCAGAATGGGTGTGGGGGAGTCGTAGTAATTAGCTGACTAATTTGTCTTAATGTGGCAACTAATTGTGAAACAAATTAATTAGTCACTGGTAGAAAGGGTGTGGGGGTAACTGCAGGAGAAATGGGTGTTAATGTTTTTTGTAACGACTACATTTGAAAGAACCAATAAAGGTCTGGAGGAATGGTGTGGGGGTTGAAGAACCTCAAACCGATCAGATTCGTTGGTTAAGTAGAATCAGGGAAAAACATGCAGGTTTCATAGATCTGTGAGTAAGAACTTCATCCAGGTTCGGTTTAAATCGGATCTTAATGGTCATGCAACGCGTGATGGGGGAGGATACATGTTAAATGGGGAATATGTAGTATTTGGGACCGTACCTCCCTACTGCCTCGGCCAAGGGGTAAAAGAGGAGGGAAATGCGGATTAAAAGGAGGCTGTGCCTTCCAAAAAAAAACTCCCGAGAGACCCCACAGAGGTATGGCTCTGTCAGAGAGACCCCACAGAGGTATGGCTCTGTCGCCGTGGTCCGAATAAAGCTGATTTTTGCAGGACTCCTCTGCCTCTCGGTGGACGCTGGCCTGTCGCAGCGGCACTTCCCGCGGGGTGTGCGGTGTGAAAAACGCCAATCCCTTGTTTCAAAAAAAAAAAAAAAAAATTATAAAAGTTTAATAAAAATAAAATGGTTATAAAAATAATAATGCATGTATAGTAATAAATGTTAGACAATTAGAGTTAGGACAGTTAATGAGACAATAACAGCAAAGAGTTACAGCCCGGGCTGGGTACCTCTTTCTGGACAAAAATGAGCCAGGAAAAAGGACACCGTAAAAAGAGAATTTACTCCTTAAGAGGGGTAACCTGTTGCATATACAAACCACTTAATGATTATGCATATATTTTATTTAAAACAAGAAATTCGTCTGGTACTTGTCAAAAAGTTTCTGTTAATCCCCAGGCGCCTTCGAGTCTAAGTCAGGCTTGAAGAAGTTCGTTTCTGTTGATAGGGAAAGCCATAAATTCCTCTCCTCTGGAAAATTTAGGGGTTTCTGTAATTGCTATCTCTGTGCGAAGAATTTCTTGATTATCTTATCTCACACACATAGTTTCTATTTCAACTACTAAAGCTTAATTTTAATTACAAAACTACATTGACTCTATTATTAAAATGTTAATACAGCATAACTTTCCAACATTACACATATAATACTCATTTGTAACATTTGCGAAAAGCCAATCATAAAACACGCATTTTTCACATCAGGAACCAGCACGACGGAGACACCGGAGGCACCGCCCGCAGGGCGCTGCGCGGGTGCCGATTTTGCGGAGATTAAAGCGTTGGTTTAACCCCCTTTTTTTTTTTTTTAAACCGAAAGGGTTTTATTTTTATTATTATTAATTTTTTTTCTTATTTTTATTTTACCGAAAGGGTTTTTATTTATTTAGCCCCCAGCCCGTGCCCTCACCGAAGATGGCGGCGCCGCGCTGAGGGCGGAAGCGGCGCGCGCGGCCCGGCCCGGAAGCGCTCTCGGCCTTCAAAGAGTGGCGGGCGGCGGGAGCGGGAAAACAAACGCCGTGAATCCCGGGAAAACGCCGGGAAAACGCCGGGAATCCCGGGGAGAGCGGCACGGCTGGAAGGGCTGAGCGGGCAGCGCGGGCTGCTCCAGGGGAGGTTGGTCGCGGGGTGCGTTTGCGGCCGTTGGGGCTGTGGGGGCGAGGGGCGGGTGAGGCGTTGGGGGTGTCGGAGGGAGGGGAAAGGAGCGGGACATGAAGGGACGTTAAAAACCATCCCTGCCATGGGCAAGTTCTGCTTCAGTTAAAATCCTTCCTAGGTTTGCTTTAACTGATTCTTGGTAGTGAAAAAAATTCCCCCGGAATCAGCGCTGAGATTTTTCCCTCCCCGGTGCTGTAACACCCTCCCCACTTGGTGTTGTGGGGAGGGCTGGGATGGAGGATTTTGGGGTTTGGGAAGGGGGTTAGATGGGGAATATTGGAATTTGGGAATGGGGTGAGGTGGGGAATATTGGAATTTGGGAATGGGGTGAGGTGGGGGATGTTGGAGTTTGGGAAGGGGGTGAGATGGGGAATATTGGAATTTGGGAATGGGGTGACGTGGGAGATGTTGGGGTTTGGGAATGGGCTTAGGTGGAGGATGTTGGGGTTTGGGAAGGGGGTGAGATGGGGAATATTGGAATTTGGGAAGGGGGTGAGATGGGGAATGCTGGAGTTTGGGAATGGGGTGAGATGGAGAATATTGGAATTTGGGAATGGGGTGAGATGGGGGATGTTTGGGAAGGAGTTGAGATGGGGGATGTTGGGGTTTGGGAGTGGGGTGAGGTGAGGGATGTTGGGGTTTAGGAAGGAGATGTTGGAGTTTGGGGAAAGGGAGAAGGGAGTAGGGTTGTTGTTGTTGTGCTGAGTGTTTCTGGTGTGGCAGGTTTAAGGGACAGCTGAGTTGTTGTTAACAGGAGTTGTTGTTGTGGAATTCTGGAATGGTTTGGGACGGGAGGAACTTTAAAGCTCATCCTGTCAGCAGAATTTGGGAAGGATAAAAAAACCTCTCCAGCACTACATAGTGATAGAGAGCCAGGCTTTACTTTGTTCTGGCCAGGATGTGCCACAGAAAATACTCCCTATACAGATGGCTTTTTACTAGATACCTTGCAGATTCATACAAGAAAAACCCAAAGCAATTCCCCTTCATTGGTCCCAAATTTAATGTTGCATCATTTCCAGCAATCCAGTCCCACCATTTGCCATTGGCAGGGTCACCTTCCATTAGATCAGGATGCTCCAAGGCACATCCAGCCTGGCCCTGGACACTTCCAGGGATCCAGGAGCAGCCACAGCTTCTCTGGGAACCTGTCCCAGGGCCTCCCCACCCTCCCAGGAAAGGATTTATCCCAAAATCCCCTCTAACCCTTCCCTGTCACTGGGAACTCATTCCCCTTGTCCTCATTCCACAGCCAGTCCCACCAAACCCACCAGAAGAACAGCTCATCTCATAATTTAAAGTTTTTTTCTTCTTTTTCCCTCTCCTTATTTTCAGGGTTCTCTGAGCTCTGGATGGAAGCTCCAGTGGGTTTTGAGGTGCTGAGTGCACTGAGGATGAAGCATCTCTGTCTCTAGTGTAATTTACCCAGCAGAGAAGAAGAATTTGGGTCTCGGAGGAGTCTTTTTCTTCCTTTGTTGAAGAAAACACCTTAAAAGTACAAATGGACAGTCAGTGTTACCCTGGTGGCTGCCAGATGGTTCCAATTTGGAAGTTGGTGGCCATGTGGCCATCAGAAAAGGAGAAGGAGGGGAACATAATCCTGATCAGTGATGATGATGATGATGATGAAGTGCAATGCCCAGATGATGATGATGGAGGGGGAAGCACCCAAGGGAGTTCTGTCCTGTTTGTAGAGCCACAGGGTAAGAGCTGTTCCCTCGCCGCTGCTGGAGTTCCCTGAAAGATTTATTCAGGGAATATACTGAATTAATTCTCTGTTATGCTTGAAATCTGTCCTTGTGCTGCACAAGTGAATAAAGCCAGGAGGAAATCCCCAATTTGTTGGGATATCACTACTCCAAAGGCTGCTGCTGTGTAGTTTTCAGATACTTCAAATTTGGCTCAGACTGGGCCTTTTCGATGTCAGCTGGGTCCTTTTTGATTTGCTCTGATAGTTCATGGAAGTTTTGTGTGCCATTCTGTGAGATCCCCCCAAAAAAATGTGCTTTGAAGTGTTCAAAAAGTAAACGTCGGTAATTTCTAAGGACTTTGTAGCTGCCTTCACACTGATTTGCACCTCGTGCTCTCTTTCCTGCAGAGAAGTCTCCCCTGGAAGAGAAGAAATCAGAAGAACTGGTGGATGAGGAGGGGGATTTAGTGGTCACCTACTGTAAACAAGCCAATGTGATGCCCCACGCCAGACACGACTGCACCACGCACCCCTTTGAGTATGTCCAGGGCTGGGCAATCCCCTTTGGGCTCCCATTTTCCACATTTACCTTTGTAACAGCTGCAGGCAGCAGCAGAGCTGGACAAGGTTGTGATTTTTTCCTCATTAACCTTCTGGTTTTCAACCTTGCAGGAGGAGAGAGAGTGATACTTGCTTCCCCCTGGGGAAAAATGCAGATATTTGTGACCAGTGCTACTGCTACATCTGTGACAAACTGGCTGCTGAGGTAAGGGCAGGGCACAGCTTGCAGGAGACAAAACTGTGGCTCAAATGAGAGCTTTGGCCAAGCCCTGCCTTAGGCTCAGATTTTTGGCAGCAGCTCTGCTCAGGTGACTGTGCCTAAATCACTCTGGCTCAGGAGTTCTTTAGGTCAGATCTAATATCAAATGAGTTATTTATTGAATAGACAGGAGGGAGCAGAGAAAGGGCTTTTAGCAGTTATTTATTGCACAGGATAAAACAAAGCAGGTTACATAAAGCAGTGCACAATAACAAGGTACCTGTATTAAAGCTGGCAAAGAAACAGGATAGATGAGGAGTCAGCAATTCTACCCTCCCAGGAAAGAGTTTGGGGCTCTAAGAGAATAATACAGGAAATTTGATTAACAGTTCCTCGTAACTACTTAAATGTGGTTCTGTTGAGGTTTATTTCTAGTCCAGGCAGCTGTTGGAGTAACATACATTTATTTATATGTCCTGTTTGCTTTGGGCACAAAGTGCATTTCATAAAATCAGATTGCTAAATCAGACATTTTTTTAAATGAATTAGAGAAATGTCAGCTTTCTAGACTGTCCCCACTGGAGTTAGGAGTGGAGGGGATTGTGTGAGGGTGGTTTATTTGCTTGGACCTTTTGTGAATTTCAGAAGACTTTGAGCTGTGGGCAAAGTTGGGGTGAACCTACAAAGACAGGGCTCTGTTCCCAGTTTCCAGTGGGGAGCCCTGGGGGTCTCTCTGAAGGGCTCAGCAGTGACAGGTAATCAGTGAGAGGCTCTTCTGAAATGGTTGCCATCATATCAAATTATTGCTTGTCTATTTTAAAATATTTACTCAGGTGCAAGGAGGATAAAAGGAATTACAACCCCTCACTCAATGCTGAGGGGAAACACAAAAATCCATCAACCTCTCCCTTTTTTTTTGTATTTTCTGACACAGTGCCAGCTCTGGACAACCCCTTCCCTGTGCCACTGCAATGCCCACAACAAAAGCAACTTCTGGAAGGCACAGAGGAACTTTGCCCTGGCTGGGATCCTGGCCACCTTCAACCTGGAGCTGCTGGAGCTGGACACAGAGCTGCGGCGTGGGGGTGGGTGTTCTGTCCCCAGGGACCTGGGGCTGCTCAGGCCCTGTCCTGGGTGCTCTGTCCCCAAAGACCTGGGGCTGCTCAGGTCCTGTCCTGGGTGTTCTGTCCCCTGAGGGACCTGGGGCTGCTCAGGCCCTGTCCTGGGTGTTCTGTCCCCAGGGACCTGGGGCTGCTCAGGTCCTGTCCTGGGTGTTCTGTCCTCAAAGACCTGGGGCTGCTCAGGCCCTGTCCTGGGTGTTCTGTCCTCAAAGACCTGGGGCTGCTCAGGCCCTGTCCTGGGTGCTCTGTCCCCAGGGACCTGGGGCTGCTCAGGCCCTGTCCTGGGTGTTCTGTCCCCAGGGACCTGGGGCTGCTCAGGCCCTGTCCTGGGTGTTCTGTCCTCAAAGACCTGGGGCTGCTCAGGCCCTGTCCTGGGTGCTCTGTCCCCAGGGACCTGGGGCTGCTCAGGCCCTGTCCTGGGTGTTCTGTCCTCAAAGACCTGGGGCTGCTCAGGCCCTGTCCTGGGTGTTCTGTCCTCAAAGACCTGGGGCTGCTCAGGTCCTGTCCTGGGTGTTCTGTCCTCAAAGACCTGGGGCTGCTCAGGTCCTGTCCTGGGTAAGACCTGGGGCTGCTCAGGTCCTGTCCTGGGTGTTCTGTCCCCAAAGACCTGGGGTTGCTCAGGCCCTGTCCTGGGTGTTCTGTCCTCAAAGACCTGGGGTTGCTCAGGCCCTGTCCTGGGGAACAGCTTGGCTGCTCTGCTCCAATCCTTGGGAAGTTTTTAAGGAGTAAATTTATTTTTCCATGCTTGGACCAGGGATGGGTTTGCAGGTGCAGATTCCTGCCTTTCTCCATCTGGGAGTATCATAAGAATGGTTTGGGGTCATCTCATTCCAGCCCCTTTCCTTGGGCAGGGACACCTCCCATTCTCCCAGGGTGCTCCAAGCCCCATCCAGCCCGGCCTTGGACACTTCCAGGGCAGCCACAGCTTCTCTGGGCACCCTGTGCCAGGGCCTGCCCACCCTCCCAGGGAACAATTCCTTGCCAATATCCCACCTGAATTTTCCCTCTTCCAGCAACAAAGTTTTCCTGACCAATAAAACTGGATGCAAACAATTTCCTAAATAACTTCGCATGGGCAACTTTTTTTTTTTTCCTAAATAATTTCACATGGGGAACTTTTGATTTTGGAAAAAAGGTGCAAAACTCTATGTGCAACTTTTTTATTTTTTTTTTTCTCTCAGGAGATCTCCTAGAAAAATTCATCAGGGATCTTTCTGTAGCCTATAACAAATACCTGACAGGAGAAAGGGTGTGGCCCCCAGGACATGAATGCTGCTGCAAGCCAAAATTGCCCCCAGGGCAGTGCAATGTCTGCAGCTCACAGAACTTCGAGGTGGTGTACAAGTAAGTGACAATAGATTTGGGTTTGTCCGGGCAACTTTGATTTATTTTATGACTTATAATCAGAATTGTGGCACCTGAGACAGCAAAAATAGAGTGGAGAGAACTTGTATGGTCAGCAAGATAAAATTGCATTTGGCTGTAGTTTAAAATCCCTCCTAAATGTGTCTTTAAATCACCTGAGCTGTGCAGGACACCTGATGATCTCTGATTATTATAACCTGGGAAAGTGGGAACCTAAGGCCGGGGCTTTGGGGTGGCTTTAGGTGGGATATTGGGAAGGAATCCTTCCCTGGCACAGATTCCCAGAGCAGCTGTGGCTGCCCCTGGATCCCTGGCAGTGCCCAAGGCCAGGCTGGATGGGGCTTGGAGCAGCCTGGGACAGTGGAAGGTGTTGGGGTTGGAATTTAAGGTTCCTTCTAACCCAAACCATTCTGGGATTCTGGGATTTTTTACTTATTTCTTTCTTAGAATGAGTTTCACCTTTTCACTGGTATAACAAACCTTCAAAATACCCAAAGTATTGGTTGTGCCAGCACCTCAGGGTGCTGGAGATCCTCTGAAGGATCCTGATTGCTCTCAAGCTCTGGGATGGCCACAATTACCACTTGATTAGGAAGTCCGTTGTTGCAGACCCTTGATCTTACAAGCCACTTGACTTTCTCAGGTATTCTGATGTTTTCGAGCTGGTAACAAGATTTTTAAATCGGGCAGAACAAGAAAGCCCCAAAGCTGCTGCTGTCATGCTGCTGGGAGCAGCTAAACAGATTGCCCTGCACAAAGACCCTGCTCTGTAAGTACCTGACCCACGGAGAGAGGGGGATCTTCCTTCTTTCCTCCAGGGGAGGGGAATTAGTGAGAGAATCCCGGGTTGTTTTTTTTTTTTTAGGGGTGAGGAACGAGTAAAAATCCCTGCCTGGGCTGCAGCACAGCAAGAGGAAGATGAACACACAGAGGGAGAAGTGGGATCTGGGGGGAAAGGAGAGGTTGGATGTGAGAGGGAAAAGTTAAGCAGGAATGAGAGTTTGAGATGACTTTTAAAAATCCCCGCTAAGGGAAAGCTAGATTTAATATTAAACAACCAAGTTGGTTGGCAAGATTTGCTCCACTGCTTACAGGAGAGTTTAGGCACAACAAAGGAAAACAAGCAACAACAAAACCGAGCATAATCCAGGCATTCAGAAAAGGAAACAAACCGAGAACCACCGAGGGCAGCGTGGGACAAAGGGAACAGCAAAGATTAAAAGGAGCTCGGCCTTAAAAGCTTAACAGCACTCCCACTTAACAGTACTTTAAATTATACCTTAAGCTTAACAATTCAACAAAGAAACAGCGCTTAACACCTAACTTAAGCTTAGCTTAAAACTTAACCTTAACGATTTAAGGGGAGTAACACTTTAACAGCATTTAACCTAACTTAGAACTTGGAAGTTACACTTAGCAATTCAGCAAAACACTTCACAACAGCACAAGGAGCTTTGTGAAACCTGAACATTTTGGGGTTTAAATGCAGGGGTTTTGGTAAAAGAGAAGGGAATGGTGTATGGATTGGTTGGAAACAGCAGCTCCCCTGCAGTTCCTGCTGAGGAATGATCCAGGTTTGCAAGGAGCAGGCTGCATTTGTTATCTGGGAATTTTGCACTTCAGCACTTGTTTCAGTCTTTGCAGGAATTTTTTTTCAGCATGCCAGCTTCCAAGATTTTTCTTTAAAAAGTGTTTTATTCAACAGTTGAGTACAGAGAAGGGGAAAAGGCAGGAAAGGGAGCCAGGCATTAATTAGTGCTGTTTTTTTCCAGGCTTAGGAGCTGTCAGAACCTTGGCCACACTGCTTCCCTAAGGATTGCTGTCCCATTTCTGTTCCAGAGGTAAGATTGGTTTCCTTGCTGGCTGCAGACTTTCTGCTTGGCTTTAAAATGCATTTCAGGTGACAGAGGGCAGGTTGTGGGTGTTACACCAAGGAGTAAACAGTGGCTGGCAGAGGTGACAGCAGCAGCCTGGCAGGATTCCCCTGGGGTGGAGCATGGAAAAGCTCCCTAGAGGTGGAGAATGAGGACACCCAGCTCCCTTGGCTTAATTCACTTCCCATTTTAGCTCTGGCCTTCACCTTTCCCCCCAAATTCACCTGCCACAGAAGGTTGATGAGTGAAGAATTCAATTCTTTCCAACCCAGTTCTATATTCTCACCTTCTCTAGAACTAATGACAGGTACAACCTAAATCCTTCAGCAGTTCTCATTTTAAATTGCTATTCTTGATGTTTTTTTAATTTCTTACTTGGAACAAAAAAAGGGAAGAGTTTGTCTTTACCTCCCTGCCAACATTTTAAAGAGTAAAGTCTTCTTTTTTTATCTCCACTTATCAATTAATACAAAAATGGTTCCAGTAGCAGGGAAGGTGCAGGAGCTCAGGCCCAGCACAGTTTGAAGTGTTTGCTGTACACATTCCTTGGAGATCTTTGTTTTAAAGCTTAAACCCCACAGAACCTTGGTTTTAAAAATAACAGCACAATAATAATTTTATGACTCACTACAAAACTTAAACCAAAAATTTAAATACAGATCCAAACAAACAAACAAACAAAAAAAAACCCCTCCAAACTTGTGCAGTTTCCCATATGATTAAAAAAGACAACTCGTTAGTAACTCGCCTCATTTTAAAATACCCTTTTAAAATTATTTTTCTTTTCAAATCACAGGATCACAACCCGACTTCAGAGGATGCTGGTGTTGTGTGACTTCCCAAAAATTCTGTATGAAAAGTTTGTTGACTTTTTCCAGTCCATCTCCCTTCCCTGCCACTGCTATGCCTTCTCAAACAGGTGAGTTCTTGGGCCTCTGAGGATGTTTGGATCCAGCTGCCTGTGGAATGTTCTTTCCCTGATAATAACAAAAATGGGAGCATTTTAGAGGAATATTTCAGTATTTGCTGCTTTCCCTGTTTGTTGTTTGATGCCATGACTGAGCTGTTCTCCCTAAATTTATTTCCTTTCCCCCAGAACTGAGCTCTAAACCCCAAAATGTTTTATTCATCAAACTTCACAATCCTTAATGGAGCTAATTAGTGTGCAACAAAACACAGTTAAAAATTACTTTCTTTTTATCCTTCCAGCTTGAATGTTTTGCCCTGGGACCACATGTCACTGACCACAGTTTTAAAAGGCCAGAACATCACTGGGCAGAGGAGACAGAAAGGAAGGAAAATGTACCTGTGGGAAGCACTCCCTGTTGTGGAGGCTCGAGTGGAGAAACTGCTGGAGAAAAAAAAGTGAGATTGGTTTGACTTTTTTGCACTTTGACAACTCAATTCTTATATTTTGACTGCTCCAAACCTCTTTACTTTGGTGTAATGGGGAAACACAAAACAAACTTTTTTTTTTTTTTTTTAAATTTTTTTTTTTTTTTTTTTGCTTCTCAACAAGGCCAGGAGCTTTTTAAAGTTTCTCAAAGCCCTTTGAATGCCTCAGGACCAAAAAAAGATTGCTGGAGTGGCTCATTTCTGTCTCTCCATGAACTCTGCAGGTTTTACAGGTTGATTTTCCAAGCAATTCCTCTTCATCAAAGGCTGGCAAGTGGAAGGCAGCCAGGAGAGTCTGTTCTGGGTCTTCAGAGGGTTGTGCTCCAGAAAATCTAATATTCCAAAGAATCCAGTCCACTTAAAGAATTCACCTTTTATTTTGCCAGAGCTGAGATAATCTGGGAATAACCTCTAGGAATTTATTTCCAGCTGTATTTCTGTCCTGCTGTGCAATGTCTCTTGTGTGGGAAGCTCTCCTGGTTTGCTTCTTTCATTGTAGGAAATGTTTGCCCTGTGCACAGTTTTGCACTTACTTCCCCTTCCTTCTCCTCTTCTGTTTTTCTCCCCAGGTATAAGGAAGTTGTTCGGTACCTGAGAGCTGTGAAGTGCAATGAAAACCAAAGGTAAATGGCTTTTCCCTTTCTTTTCCCCTTCTTCTTTTTCCTCCCTTTCCTTTTCCCCTCTCTTTTCCCCTTTTCCCTTTTTCCTCCCCTTCCTTTCCCCCTTCTTTTTCCTCCCTTTCCTTTCCCCTCTCTTTTCCTCCCTTTCCTTTTCCCCTCTCTTTTCCTCCCTTTCCTTTTCCCCTCTCTTTTCCTCCCTTTCCTCTTCCCCTTCTTTTTCCTCCCTTTCCTCTTCCCCTTCTTTTTCCTCCCTTTCCTCTTCCCCTTCTTTTTCCTCCCTTTCCTTTTCCCCTTCTTTTTCCTCCCTTTCCTTATCCCCTCTCTTTCCTCCCCTCTGTAATGGTCAAGCACAATCAGATCTCTCCACAAATCCTATAAAAACTCATCCTAATGAAACCCAAACCTTCATTTCCCCTTCCCAGGCTCCGAGACCTTCGGGATCTGATCCCATTCTACCTGTGCAAAACTGGGAATTTCCTGGATGCTGCCCATTCCCTGCTGTTCCCTGTGAACAGCCTGGCCTGCTGCTCTGCCTGCCGGATCACTCCCTGCCAGTTCAAGGTCTACCTCAAGATCTTCAGGACAGGCTGTGTTCCCTCTGGGAATGACATGCTGGAGACAGAGCCCTGGGTTACAGCTGGCAAGTGTCATTCCTTCCTTCCTTCTCTGAGAATTTCATTCCAGCTCTTCACTGGCAGTCAAAGGAGTGACACCCTGAGCCCAGCTGAGAATTGGGTGAGGGTGGAGAGGCCCCTGCATCCCTGGAAGTGTCCCAGGCCAGGTTGGACAGGGCTTGGGACAGCCTGGGATAGTGGGAGGTGTTGGGTTGGAGCTGGGTGGGCTTTGAGGTTCTTTCCAAGCCAAACCATGAAAACAGCAGGCAGGAAGGATGACTTTGTACTGGAGCATGCATTTATTCACTTCACTTTGCTCAAAGCACTCATTTTGTCAGCTGTGAGCTTCTGCTGAAAGCAAAGCAAGAGAAACTATTCCAAGAAAATCCAGAGGCCTTCATTGCCTCCCAGCATTGCCAGTGGGGGACTTGGCTTTATGTCTCAGCCATGACCTTGAGGAGAAAACCTCCTGATGGGCAGTGTTTCATCCTCAGAATCATGAGCTCAGCCTCTGATAATTTGTCTTCATCTGTCCTGGGCTTTGTCACTTCTCAGGGTGTCATCTGCCACAAAAGATTTATTTGGGAATTGTTCCCTACTGGCAGAATCCTTGGAAGTGTGAGATCTCTCAGTGTGGTGTGATGTCCACAACAAACACTTCTCTGGGATCACCTGGCTCAGGCTGGATTGTGTGCAGACTTTGCAGCTTTCCAGAACTGTGGTTTCTAGCTGATATTTATCTATTCCACCAACAAACCTGTGTAAAACAGCTGTAAACACTTGCTGGCTCTGCAGAAAGAAGCCTGTAACCAAGTGAATATCCTGGTTGTGTTCCTGCTGTGGAGTTATTTGGGGTGTGTAGGATCTGGCTTTGATTCTTTTCATTTCCATCCCTGCAGGCTCTCCCCTGAGGAACACTGTGCTAATTAAGCAGGCACTCAAACTGCTCTACAGCAGCAAGGCACTCTACAGGAACGTGAGTGAGGCCAAAATTCCCTCTTCTCTCCTCTTCCCACTCCTTGAGAGGGCAAGGATTTACTCTGACCCCTTTTTTCTCTGAATAACTCACCCCTCTGCACAGATTTCACTTTGTAACACAAATGTTCTGTTGGTTTTTAGGCCAAATGTTGGAGTTCCTTCATCACAATTTTGGGGAGCAGTGATTTGCTGGAAAAGAGGGGGCACCTGCTTCCCTTAGCCCTGGGAGAGCCCCCCCTTGGCTTCCAAGAGGTACCAAACAGTGCTGGGAGAATCTCCTGGCTTGGGTTTGGACAAGATTCCACTGGATGTGGGAATTGGCTCCTTCTCCCAGATGCCAGAGTTAACTTCCAGTGCCTCATCCAGTGCTCCTGTGCCAGGGGTGGCTCTGCAGCATGTGGGGATTCAGGAATGTTAAAGGCAGCTGGAAATGGGTTCCTCCTGCTCCCAGCTCAGGCCTGGCACTGGTTCTGGATCTGTTCATGGTGAGATGGATCAGATCAGAAAGGGGGGAATGGCTTCCCACTGCCAGGGGCAGAGTCAGGTGGGAGATGGGGAAGGAATTCCTGGCTGGGAGGGTGGGCAGGCCCTGGCACAGATTCCCAGAGAAGCTGTGGCTGCCCCTGGATCCCTGGCAGTGCCCCAGGCCAGCTGGGACAGGGCTTGGAGCAGCCTGGGGCAGTGGGAGGTGCTTGGCACAAGGTGATTTTTCCATCTCAGCCCTACAAAAAAATAAGAGTTTTTTATAGAGTTTGGTTGGTGCTGCAGAGCCTCAACTTCCCTTGAGTGTGATGTGGAACAGGCACCATCCTCTGCAGAAATGCTGAAGGAGTCACTGCAAAGCACATGAAACCCCATTTCTGGCAGGTTTGGTGTTTGTTTGGGGAGGATCTGCCATGCTTGTCCCTCACTGTCCCCTTGCAGAACGTGCTGGCAGCCAGTGGCAACTTCCTGGAGGATCTCAAGTCTGGAGTTAATGTCTCTTTACCATCTGCTATTTTCTCTGGTCAGGTGAGTGATGACAACAAAGGAATTTATCCCCAGCAGTGAAGAATGTTGGGTTATTAAAAGCTTTTAAGAGGGGCCTGGAAGGTTTTTTGGGGGTGTTCAGCTTAAGATTAGCAGATATCTGGAGCAGATATGGAGGTAGAGAACTGAGGGTCTCTTCTGCTCTACATCTTCAGGCCAGGAGAAATCTCTATCCCTGTCCAAATGTATGGATTTATAAAGGAGGAGGGCTGGGAATAATTGATTGTGTCTTAACTTCTCCCAGGGTTTGGCTCCAACAGGACCCAAAAACTCAGAATTGCCCAGAAGTTCTAAATTTCTTTTCAATTAAGGGTTTCAGGTATGTGGGACTTGTTTGAAGGTAGCAGGAAAAACATTGCATATTCAATGCAGTCATCTAAGGAGCTGCCTCATTATTTTTTACTTTCTTGGAGGAAATTTTAGTTTATTCTCCCAAGATGTGACTCCTGAGCTGAATTTTTTCCCCTTTAATTCTCTATTTCTGCTCCTGTGTGAGATTTCACTTTTATGTGAGCACTTTGAGAGCACCAGAAATAAAACCCCTGGTTTTAACTCTTGATAAGGTTCTTGTGGATTTGTTGTGTGCCCTCCAAGCTCTCTGGCTGAACTGGAATAACTCAGTGCTGGTTTGAGTGGATAAATAAAGGGAAAGCAGCTGTTCAATCCATTTCTTTCCTTGTTGCTGTCTCTTGTGTAGCTGCACCACGAGGCTTCTCTCATCCTGGCAGTGCAAGCAGTGCAGCAGATGCTTTGTTGTGACCTTCCCCACTTGACTTCCTTCTTAGAGATAGTCCTGGCTTTTGGGGTGAGTCCTAGAAACTGATTCCTGTTCTAAGAGAAGAAAGCAAATAATGTTTAAAATCTCTGTGATGATGAAAACACCATCCTGGAAGTTTTAGCCATGTTTAATTTGACTTTGCTTTGATTTTTTTTTTTTCTTTTTTTATTATTATTATTTTAAGGAATGATTGGCACTGAGGTGAAATCATATTTTGTCTCTTCCTAGAAAAACTTCTGGGCTCTGAGGCTGTTGCTGGACCAGCTTTCCTGTGAGGAGCACATCCTGTGTGGCACTGCCAACCTGCTTTTGAGGGACCTGAGTCGTGAGGAAGCCACCATGCTGAGAGTGTGAGTGCAGCCCTGCTCCCAGAGCCTGGGAATGCAGCAGAGGGGATAACCTGGCCTGCAAATCTGGGGAATGCTCAGGTGGAGTGGAGTTCCTTCATCATGGTTCTGGGGAGCAGTTGCTGGAAAAGAAGGGGCCCCTGCTCCCCTTGGCTTCCAGCAGTGCTGGGAGAATCTCCTGCCTTGGGTTTGGATGAGATTCCATTGCCTGTGGGAATTGGCTCCTTCTCCCAGATGCCAGAGTGAACCTGCAGTGCCTCAGTCCTTGTGGTTTTGTTGTCCAGGTGGCAGAACCTTGGTCCCCAGTACGTGGGGGAGTTCCTGTGCCTGTTCCTGACCTGCAGACACAAGAGGATGCAATCTGTGGGGCTCTTCAGCCTCAACGTGGTCATAGAGAACCTGCACCTGTGAGTGACTGGGGACTGCCCAGGGCCCCCTGCAATCCTGGCATTGTCCCACTGGGACTGCCCTGGAACCACCTGAAATTCTGGCATTGTCCCACTGGGACTGCCCCAGGGCCCCCTGAAATAAATCCTGGCATTGTCCCACTGGGACTGCCCCAGGGCCCCCTGAAATAAATCCTGGCATTGTCCCACTGGGACTGCCCCAGGGCCCCCTGAAATAAATCCTGGCATTGTCCCACTGGGACTGCCCTGGAACCACCTGAAATAAATCCTGGCATTGTCCCACTGGGACTGCCCCAGAGCCCCCTGAAATAAATCCTGGCATTGTCCCACTGGGACTGCCCCAGAGCCACCTGAAATAAATCCTGGCATTGTCCCACTGGGACTGCCCTGGAACCACCTGAAATAAATCCTGGCATTGTCCCACTGGGACTGCCCTGGAACCACCTGAAATCCTGGCATTGTCCCACTGGGACTGCCCTGGAACCACCTGAAATAAATCCTGGCATTGTCCCACTGGGACTGCCCCAGAGCCACCTGAAATAAATCCTGGCATTGTCCCACTGGGACTGCCCTGGAACCACCTGAAATAAATCCTGGCATTGTCCCACTGGGACTGCCCTGGAACCACCTGAAATCCTGGCATTGTCCCACTGGGACTGCCCCAGAGCCACCTGAAATAAATCCTGGCATTGTCCCACTGGGACTGCCCTGGAACCACCTGAAATAAATCCTGGCATTGTCCCACTGGGACTGCCCTGGAACCACCTGAAATAAATCCTGGCATTGTCCCACTGGGACTGCCCTGGAATCCCCTTGGCTTGGAGCTGTGAGTGTTGGATTTTTGTAGGTGTTTGAGTCAAGCAAAGGCAGGGGTGGCTGCACCTGTGGCCAGCTGGGAGGGAATGAGTGGGAATTTCTCTCTCTTTCAGATGTCCCTGGGCAAAGCAGCTCTGCACCTTTTTCCACGAGTCAGTGAGTATCCCAATATTTGCAGGATTTAGCAGCAATGCAGATCAATCACACCCCTTACCAATTAAATATTGAAATGGTTTTTGTATTAAGAAACCATTCCTGAAGGGGATTAATTGTGCTTTGTCTCTTCCCAGGGGTTGGGGCAGCTCCCCTTTGGCACCACAGTTCACCAGGAAGTTTCCAAGTTCGTCAGTGCTTTTGAGAAGCTCTAATTGGGACCAAATCCTCAGGAATGTTTTCCAGTTGGTTTTTCATCCAGGCAATCTCTTCCTGGAGAGTTGCTTGGGTTTGGTTTGGTTTGGTTGTCACCTCCAGGAAGAGTCAGCTAACAACTGGGACTGGCTCTGGAGTGAGAATAGAACATTTGGGGAGTTTCTTGCAGTTCCACGTATTCAGGAATTGTTGGAAGAGGCAGCAGCTCGGAGTTGTTTTCAGAAGCTGACAAAAGCAGGGAAACACAGATGGAGCAGGAAGCAGCAAAGAATTTTTCCTCCTGTTGGAAGAGGCAACTGCTGAGAGGGAAAAGCTTAAACCAGGAAAACAGGGAGCTGAAAACTCCCTCTGCAGCAGTTTGGGGTCAAGTGCAGTTTGCACAGCTCTGATTTTGGGTTTCATTCTAAACCAAGAGGCTGGAAGATAAAACTGAGCTTTATTTTCTTCAGACAACCCCAGTGTGGGGCAGTGGGGAGCTGATTTGATTTGGAAATAATCCAGCTTTCAGGCTGGGCTGTTATTTTCTGCTGAAAATAAGGTTTAGATTGGTGCATTTCCCAAATCCTAATTCTGGGGGGAATTTGGAGTTCACTCTGTCCTGGGCAGGGGAAAGAGCTCTGGAGCCTGGGCTGGGCTCTGCCCCTTTGGGATCCCTCTGTGCTGCTTGGGCAGGCAGGAAAACAAACCTCAACGTGTGCCCAAGGGCACTTTGCACATTCCCAGGGGTTTGGGGGCTTCTGCAGCTCTTGATAGCCCAAATTTCCTACAAAAAAATGCACCTGGATGGAAATTTGACACCTTGTTCATTAAAACTGCCCGAGTTCCGTTGTTACATTGACATTTTGGGTGGGTTTTTTTTGTTGTTTACTTGGTTTGGGGTGGGATTTTTGGGGTTAGATTTTGTTTTGGGCTTGGGTTTTTGGTTTTTTTTTTTTTGCTTTGGTTTCTTTGGGGTTTTTTATATTTTTTTAATTGGATATTTTGGTCCTGTTTTTTAGGAGGGTTGGGTTTTTTTTGGCTTTGAGGGTTTTTTTGCCTCTTGGGGTTTTTTTGGCTTTGAGGTTTTTTTTGCCTCTTTGGGTTTTTTGCTTTGGGTTTATTTTGTTGAGGGATTGGGTTTTTGGATTTTTTGGGAGTTTTTTTGGGAGGTTTCTAGGAAGCTGAGGGGTTTGGGGGGTTTATGGTTTTTTTTAGGAAGTTGAGGGATTTTGGGGGGGTTGGGTTTTTTTAGGATGTTGAGAGGGTGTTGAGGGTGGGATTTTTTTTTGGACTTGAGAGGGTTTTGGGGGGGTTTAGGGGTTTTTAGGAAGTTGAGGGATTTTTGGGGGTTTAGGGATTTTTGTGGAGTTGAGATTTTCCTTTGAGTGTCGGGTTTTTAGTTTGGGATTTCTTTTTGAGGTTTGAATTTTTGCCTTGGGGTTGGACTGGGCCAGGCTGAGCCTCCTCCAATCCCTCCATCCCAGAACCCCAAAGAGGGAATGGGAACAGATTTAGGGCAGGTGCTTTGTGTCCCCTTCCAGCCTGGATTTCTCCCCCCTTGGCACAGAAAATCTGGGAAGTGCTTCTTTCCTGTAAGCAAACCCTTCTCCATTATTGATCCCTGCTGAATTTTAATGCCTTGGAGCAGCCCTATGGATCCTTTAGGTAATGATTTAATCTTTTATGGATGAGAAAAAAAAAAAAAAAAAACCTTTTCTGGAGCTCTGCACTTCTCTTTGGGCCTGGAGTGGTCCTGAAGGAAGGCTGAGCTCTGCTCCAGGTGAAATGGAGAGAACAGAGCTCATTAAAAATGGAAAAGTGGCCTCTGGAGCAGGAAATGGGGCCCTGGAGCTGCCTCATCCCAGAGCTGGAGCAGACACAGCTCTGCTGCTTCAGCAGGGCTGCCAAGCAGGAAGGAGCAGAGCTGCAAGGAAGTGACAGCACCAAAAGTGACATTTCACCTGGAAAATGGTGACATTTCACCTGGAAAATGGTGACATTTCACCTGGAAAAAAAAAAAAAAAAAGTGGATTTCACCTGGAAAATGGTGACATTTAACCTGGAATAAAAAAAAGTGAAATTTCACCTGGAAAAAAAAAAAGTGAAATTTCACCTGGGAAAAAAAAAAAAAAGTGAAATTTCACCTGGGAAAAAAAAAAAAAAGTGAAATTTCACCTGGAAAAAAAAAAGTGACATTTAACCTGGAAAAAAGGTGGATTTCACTTGGGAAAATGGTGAGATTCCACCTGGAAAAAAAAGGTGGATTTCACTTAGGAAAATGGTGAATTTAAGGGATTTCCCTAAAATCTGGAGTGGGAATGTCCTCCCCAGCTCCAGGGGAGGGCTGTCCCTGCCTTCCCTGGGGGCAGCAGTGTCCAGGGGGGTCCCAAGGACCCTCCTCATCCACTAATTGCTCACATTTCTAATTAATTGCTCTCATTTCTAATTAATTGTTTCCAATCTCTCCCCTTACTCCCAGTGCAGTGATTAGAAACCCACTCTGAGCATATTTTAAGGAACATTTCCAGCCCTCCACCCTCACCCAGCACCTTTCCCTGCTGGTGCAGTCTGTGCTTGGTGCCTGATCTCCAGGAAATCCCTCTGGGATTGGGGACTGCACATTCCTGGGATGGCCCAAACACGAGGGAGCTGGGCAAGGGCTCAGCCTGGAGAAAAGGGGGATCCCAAAGGGAAAAGCTTTGCTGCAGAGCCCTCCCCAAACTTCCCTCACTTTTTAAATTTTCTTCCCCCCCCCGTACATTTTCTCCCACTTTTTGATTTTCCCCTCATGACAAGAGAGATGTGGAGGGGCTGGAGAATTCCTGAGGGAGCTGGGAAGGGGCTCAGCCTGGAGAAAAGGGGGATCAGGGGGAATTTCTGGCTCTGCACAGCTCCTGCCAGGAGGGGACAGAGGGGGGGGGGGGGGGGTCGGGCTGTGCTCCAGGGACAGGGGGAGAGGGAACTCGCCTTCCCTCGGGTTGGATATTTGGGAAAATCCCTTCATGGAAGAGCTGGAAGGGGCTGCCCGGGGCAGGGACGTCCCTGGGAGTGTTGGGGACAGGAATCAGCGTGGGCTCTGGGGCAGTGGCCAGGCAGGGATCGATTAAAGGCTGGATTTTGGGATTGTGGAAGGAATTTTCCACCCTGAGCCTCCCCTGGCCCAGCCTGAGGCTGTTCCCTCTCCTTGTCCTTGTCACCCTCGGCTGTCCCCTCCTGTCAGGGACCAAAAATTCCCTCTGATCCCCCTTTTCTCCAGGCTGAGCCCCTTCCCAGCTCCCTCAGCCCCTCCTGGGGCTCCAGCCCCTTCCCAGCCCCCTTTCCCTGTCCTTGGCCCTAAATAATGTGGGATCAGCTCTGAGGACCGGGATTGAGTCCCTGCCCAGCTCCCCTGGGGTCACGGGGATTTTTTCCAGCTGCTCTCCCAGCTGGAGATGCTGGGATTTAATCCCAGGACTGTGGAAATGCCGGGTTAACAGATGGCTGAGCTCGTTGGTATTGCAGAGCCCGGGGAGCTCAGCGTCCCTTCATCTGCAAAAACCGGGGGGATGCACCCCAAATCCCTGGAATCCCCCCCTGCTCCTGCCTGGAGCACGGGATTCACCCCAAATCCCTGGAATCCCCCCCTGCTCCTGCCTGGAGCACGGGATTCACCCCAAATCCCTGGAATCCCCCCCTGCTCCTGCCTGGAGCACGGGATGGACCCCAAATCCATGGAGTCACACCCTGCTCCTGCCTGGAGCACGGGATTCACCCCAAATCCCTGGAATCACACCCTGCTCCTGCCTGGAGCACGGGATTCACCCCAAATCCCTGGAATCCCACCCTGCTCCTGCCTGGAGCATGGGATTCACCCCAAATCCCTGGAATCCCACCCTGCTCCTGCCTGGAGCACGGGATTCACCCCAAATCCCTGGAATCACACCCTGCTCCTGCCTGGAGTGTGGGATTAACCCCAAATCCCTGGAATCACACCCTGCTCCTGCCTGGAGCATGGGATTCACCCCAAATCCCTGGAATCCCCCCCTGCTCCTGCCTGGAGCATGGGATTCACCCCAAATCCCTGGAATCCCACCCTGCTCCTGCCTGGAGTGTGGGATGGACCCCAAATCTTTGGAATCACACCCTGCTCCTGCCTGGAGCATGGGATTCACCCCAAATCCCTGGAATCCCACCCTGCTCCTGCCTGGAGCACGGGATTCACCCCAAATCCCTGGAATCCCACCCTGCTCCTGCCTGGAGCACGGGATGCAGCCGCACTCCTGGGATGGAGCAGGATTCCCGGGATGGAGCCGCACTCCGGGATGGAGCAGGATTCCCGGGATGGAGCAGGATTCCCGGGATGCAGCCGCACTCCGGGATGGAGCAGGATTCCCGGGATGGAGCAGGAATCCCGGGATGGAGCAGGATTCCCGGGATGGAGCAGGATTCCCGGGATGCAGCAGGATTCCCGGGATACAGCCGCACTCCCTGCCCGCCCGGGGCTCTCTCCGGTGCCGCGGGGTTTCCCCGTTCGGGCCGGGCATTCCCGGGAAGCGGCGCCGGGCGGGACGGGAGCCGGGCACGGGCAGAGCACAGGGAACACAAATCAGCTCCTGAGAGATTTTCCATATTTTATATCCGTACTTCCTGTGCACGTCCTGTAAATGCCTCTTTCAGGAAGCCTATATATGTTTTTATATATTTATGTTTATATCTATATTTTTATTTTTATTTTTTAATATTTAATTTATATATTCATATTTATATTTTAAATTTCATCTTTAAATTTTTATTTTTATATTTATATTTTTATATGTGTATTTTTATATTTATATTTTTACTTATAATTTCTTATCTTTATATTTTTATCCTTATATTTTTGTCTTTATATTTTTATTTAGAATTTTTATATTTAAAATATTTGGTTTTATTTTTATACAACTATTTAGATAATAACATGCTAATTATAAATATTTTTATATTCATCATTATATAAATTATATTTAATTTTATTTATTATATTTATTAGATTATAATCATAATATAATAATATATGATAATTATAATATATAATAATTATATATAATATTATAATATAAAATTATATTATATAATTATAATATAATATATATTAAATATTATATTATATTATATTATATTATATTATATTATATTATATTATATTATATTATATTATATTATATTATATTATATTATATTATATGCCTTATGGAGAATATTTAATGTGTAGGAATACTTATATATGCACACATATATATGCATGCTTACATTTATGTGTGTAGATAGAAAATATAAATATAGATACATAAATATATATAAATATAAAAAATTCTATTTAATATACTCAAAATTCTGCCCAGAATTAGGATTGGGGGAATGCACAGAGCCACCTGAACCAATCTAAACCTTATTTTATATATAAAAATTAAATATATAAAATATGAAAAATAGAAATTAATATAATATAATATAATATAATATAATATAATATAATAATATAATATAATATAATATAATATAATCATAAATTAATGAATGTAATAATATAATATAATATAATATAATATAATATAATATAATATAATATAATATAATATAATATAATATAATATAATATAATATAATATAATATAATATAATATAATATAATATAATATATAAATGTTATATATCATGTTAGATATATGCTATAATATAGATTTTTGATTTTATTTATATTTCACCTCCATCTCGTGCCTCCCCCAGGGAATTCTGTCCCTCAGGATTGAGGGAATGCCTTCAGCCCCCGTTCTGTGGCTGGGACCAGCCCAGCCCAGGCGCGACGCAGAGACACAAAACCCAATATGAAATCCAAATTCACATCCACATTTACTATTAATCCGATATGAAATCCGTATTTATACGATTTTTATTCCTATAAATATTCGCTATTTATTCCCCTGGGCCAGGATTTGGGTGCGCTTTGCTTTGTGCAAGCCTTGGTTGGGTTTTTTTTCAAGCAACAACTTTTACCCCAAGTTTGTTTTTAATGGTTTAACGAAGGCGGGGGGGTCGCACCCCTGGTTTTCCATTGATTATTTTGGCTTTAATCAGCTCCAGCTGTTCCGGGCGTTTTGTCCTTCCCCATAAATCCCTCCTCGATAATTTTGGTTATTGATGACGCTGCCCTTTCACCCGCCGGGTGTTCCGTCCCAGCTGCTCACTCCTGCCGGTTATCCTGCTTTTGTTCGCCACTTTTTTATTCATTCCCAACCTCTCCAACTCCTCCAGCACCCGGGAAGGGGGAAAAGCCACAAAATCCAGCGGGGGAGCAGAGCGGGAACGCCGGGGAGGGATGAGGGAAAGGGATGAAGGAAAGGGATGAAGGAAAGGGATGAAGGAAAGGATGCGGGAAGGGATCGGGGCAGGGATGTGGGAAGGGATCGGAGCAGGGATCGGGGCAGGGATCCAAGCAGGGATCCAGGACCTCCCTGGGGATGTCCCCCACCCATCCCCTCCTCCCTGGCTCCCTCAGGAGCGGGGGGCAGCCGGGATAACCCCAATTCCAGAGTCCGGCCGGGTAGCGGGAGGCGCCTCCATCCCGGGCGCTCCAGCGGAGCCAAATCCCCCGGGAGCGGCGGGGGGAGGACGCTGCCGTGATCCGGCTCCTGCCGCACCAGCCGTGCATTAATAGATTATCCCGAGCTTTTGGGACCGCCAGGAGCCAGGGCAGCGCTGCGGGCGGAGCACGGGCAAGGCCAGGGCTGCAGACGCGGCCCCATTTCTCTGCTGCCGGCATTCCCAAACCAGGTGGGAGCGGGAGGCGCTGGGGATGAGCGGGAGGCACCCCCGGGGCAGGGAAGGGGCTGATCCCGCTCCCAAACTGGGATGGACTGGGGCTGGCATGGAGCTGTGCCCGCGGGAGGGTCTCACCCTCCCCGGCACCTCCAGCCCTTCCCTGCCCGTTCTCCCGGAGCTGGGGCACCCCTGGGGTTCACGGCCCCGGGGCTGGGGCTGGGCTTGGGGACAGGGCAACGTCTCCTTGTGCCACCAGCTTTTGGGGTGGCACTTGGGCCACCCCGCTGTGGGCACTGCTTGAGCCCCCTCAGCTGCTGTGCCTCAGTTTCCCCGTCACGCCCGTCCTCCCCCATGGTCACTGCTGGGGGACAATGGGGTGGGGGGTGCAGAGGGGTTTGCTTTGCTCCCCAAATCTGTGCTGGCCGCCCCCTGAGCCGTTTCCAGCGCTCTTTAGACGGCCCCAAATCCCTGCTGGTCCCTTCAGAGCCGTGGCCAGGCAGGACAAGGACAAACAGCCCCTTCCCAGACAGCCTCGGGCTGCTCCTTGCTGCTCCCCACCCAAATTTCGGTCAAATCTGCCTCAGTCCCTGCGTTTTGCATGAGAGGGGCACTGGGCAGCCTTTGCCCCAACCAAAACAACCCCAAAAGCTCCTGGAGCCCTTGGCTGCTCCTCTGGGGGCTTGGAAATCTCCCCCGGAGCCTGGGACACGCTGTCCCCATCCTGGGGGGGCCTTTGGGATGCAGCTGAGGGATCAGGGCAGGACAAGGCACCAAAATCCCCGTTCCCAGCCCAACGGAGCCCTCGGAGAGCGCGATGGACGAGTGGGATCTCCCACAATGGAAAAAAGAGGTGGAAAGCCTCAAGTACCAGCTGGCCTACAAGAGGGAGATGTCCTCCAAGACCATACCGGAGTGAGTGGGGGTTTCCTTTCCTTTCTTTTCCTTTTCCTTTTATTTTCCTTTTCCTTTCCTTTCCCTTTTCCTTTTCCTTTCCTTTCCCTTTTCCTTTCCTTCTTCCTTTCCTTCTTCCTTTCCCTTTCCCTTTCCTTTTTCCTTTCCCTTCCTTTTTCCTTTCCTCTCCTTTTTCCTTTCTTCTCCCTTCTTCCTTTCCTTTCCTTTCCTTTCCTTTCCTTTCCTTTCCTTTCCTTTCCTTTCCTTTCCTTTCCTTTCCTTTCCTTTCCTTTCCTTTCCTTTCCTTTCCTTTCCTTTCCTTTCCTTTCCTTTCCTTTCCTTTCCTTTCCTTTCCTTTCCTTTCCTTTTTCCTTTCCTTTTTCCTTTCCTTTCCTTTTTTCCTTTCCTTTTTCCTTTCCTCATCCCATCCCAGTGCCCCCAGGAGCAGAACCCACCTCCCTTTCCCCCCTCAGCTCCCCGGGTGCTCCCAGATGAGATTTTCCCTTTCTGGATCTCCAAACCCCAGGGGCAGAACCCCCCCCCGGTGTCCCCGAGCCCTTTCCAGCTGCCCAAGCTCTGCTGGTGCCAGGATGTGGTGGCACCTCCTGACCCCGGGGTGTCCCTGGCAGCCCCCAGCGTGCAGATCCCCCCTTCCCAGAGCTTTGCAAAGCTCAAAACGCTTCAAATCACGGATGGCTCTGTTCCCTGCCTGCTTTGTCACAGAGCTGGGGACACCCCCAGGATCCCCCCACCAGAGCAGGATTTACCCCGAGCCCCCCAAATCCCCCCTTTTTTGCTGCCCTGACCCCCCTGGGGCCGTGCCCACCTCCCCTCTCTGCAGGTTCGTGAAGTGGATCGAGGACGGAATTCCCGAGGATCCCTTCCTGAACCCGGAGCTGATGAAGAACAACCCCTGGGTGGAGAAAGGCAAATGCATCATCCTCTGAGGCTCCCCCCTGCAGGACGGAGTTTGCATTCCTCAGCTCCAGTTCCAGCACAGAACCCGAACAAAAGCCCTGCCCTCTCCTCCTTTCTTCTCCTGTAGTTGTAGAAGGGGTTTTAGAAATGGGGGAACACGGGGAAATGCCCCAGGATGGGCAGCCTGGGGGGAGGAGCAGCAAAGGCTGCTCCAGGAACGTGCTGCAGCTTCATCTCACACTCCTGCCACCAAAAAAGGCAGACTTTTGCAACTTGTAAAGAAGCTTTTTATAAAAACCCCCATTTTTAGTGCTTTTAGATACTTTTGTACACTGTAGGATATTGCTTCGCAGCAAACCAGGCAGAATCTGGCACCTCGAGGTTTATGAGTGAAATAAACAGAGCAATACTTCACTAGTGATTTTTTTTAGATACATTTTATTTTTTTTTTTTTTTTTAACAAAATAAGCAGGTAATAATAAAACACTACCCCAAGACGATGGCTGGAAAGCCAAAGGCAGCTGATCCCTGCAGCTGCAGCTCCAGAGGTGCCCCTAGAGCAGGTCCCTGATGTAAAGGTTCCTCCTGACAGCGTTGGAGAAGCCCTCGTTGAAGCGGAACCAGACGTCGCTCCTGCCCACGGCCTTGCCCATCTGCAGCTCCAGGGATTCCTCCTTGGAAAGCCGAGGGGCTGCAGGAGGAAAATCCACTTTAAAAACAGGCAGGAAACCTTCAACTCATCAGCTGGGCCCTGCCTGGAGAGGGGGGTGTGGGGAGGGTCTGGAAGGGCAGAGCTGATGCTCCCAAATCCCGGATGCTGCAACCAAAAATTCAGCCCAAATTCCCTCTGGATGGGGCCAGAATCCATGGATGTGCCCACAGGAACTCCCTGCCAGCTGGGCTGGGGACAGTTTGTCCCTGCTGCTGTCCCCTGGGGACGGGGCTGAGGGACAGGAGCCCCTCTTTGGGAATGGGGAGAGCCCCTGGTGGCACCCAGGGCCACCCTGTCCCTGTGCCACCCACCCAGAGCTCAGGGACGCTTTGTCCCTGTGCCACCCCCCCCTTTGTCACCTACCCGGGGCCGTGGCCGCCTCTTTCCGCTGGAGTGGCCTCCCAAAAAAATCCAGCTCAGGCTGTGGGAGGCAAAAAGCAGGAATGGGGTTGGCTCTGGGGCACCTGCACTTCCAGCTGCTGCTCAGAGAGGGACAAAGCCACGGCAGCCTCGTCCCTGGGCAAGGCTCAGCCACCCCAAGGCTCTCCTGAGCACAGCAGGAGCCAAATGCAAATCCTGCAGGAAGGGCCAGCGGCCTGGGAATGCAAACTGCATCCAAATTTGGGGGAAAAGACAAAATGTGAGGCTCAGGTGGGGTTTTATACCCAGGAAAAGGGCTGGCAGCTGAGCCCTGGAGAGGGGCAGTGCCAGGGAAGGATCCCAGCTCCTCTTGGAGCCCAGGGTGGGATCATTCCAGAGCTGCTTTTCCAAACTGCTTTCCCACAGAGCCCAAATTCAGCTCTTTCAGCCCAAATTCCCACAGCTCCTCCCTCCCCCAGCCCTCAAAACTTCCCGGGACACATCCAAAATGTCACCCAGCTCCAGTTCACACCGATCCCAGCGATGCCTTTACGGGACACGCGGAGCTGAGCTGGGCTATTATAGGAACCTGGACTAAAAATCCAAATTCCAGTGGAGCCAGGGAGTGCCTGGCAGGCCAGGAAAGAGCTGCTGGGAAGTGGGGCAGGAATTGGGGCAGGAATTGGGGCCTGACCTTGTCCTGCAGCACTGCTCTCCTCACGATGTGCTCCAGGCGCTGCTGGTGGTTGGGGGTCCCCGCTGGCTCCGTGTCCCCTCGCTCCTCCCCGGGGCCATTCCCAGGATCCTGTGGGGAGGACAGGCCTGAGCCAGGCTCCCCTCGGGGTGTCTGAGCTCCAGGCTCGGGCTCTGAGCATCTGTCACCCCCTTGGCCCCCATCCCACCCAGGTCGGGTTGCAACATCCCAAGGATTTTTCCATCACTTTCTGCCTCGTGGGATCAGCCCCAGCTGAAGCCCCTCTCCCTGGGATTTCACACCCGTACCACGTAAACAAGGAGCCTCCAGAGATGTTTTTGCACCTTCTCTTTGTCCCACACATCTCCCAGGAGCCCTTCTCCTGCTCCAAGGGGCTCCCAGGGATTAATTATCCCACTGGCACCAGGGCAGGGCAAGCATCAGCTACACCCGGGATGTTTCTCCACCTTTTCCACCTCTTCCCATCTTTTCCTGCCTCCAGGAGAGTGGGCAGAGCCACTCTGCTGCTCCTGGGGGCTTTGGGACCTCTGGAAGTGGCAGCAGCCAGGGAAAGGGGAGGCAGGGGAGAGGTCACCTCCCACACGGCCAGGTACAAACAGCAGCCAAAAATTCCCACCTGAAAAATTCCCACCTCCTCACACCCCTCACTGGACAGTGGAAGGGTTCAAAGCTTGAACTCCCTCCAGAATTCCTGCTGAGCCCAGCTGTGCAGGGCAACAGCTGCAGCCAGAGGGGGTTAATCCTGGATTTGCACTCAGCAGCCAAAGCCAGCGGCTGCTTTGGGACAAACACATCCCTGGGGATTTCCTCCACATCCACAGCCCTGCCAGCCCTTTGGGAATGCCCACCTGGGCCAGGTTCTTGGCCTCTGTCCTCCTCATCTTCTCCAGCTCGATCTCCCTGGCAATGAGCTGCTTGGCCTGGTAGCTGAGCTGCCTGCGGGCCGGCAGCTCCGGGAAGCGGCACACGGCCTCCACGTTCCTGCAGCACGGGAAAACAGGGGATCAACCCCAAAAACCTCCCAGCTCCGCGCAGCCTGCGAGCCCCAGCACCTCCCAGCCCCGCCCCGTGGCTGGTTCCTCAGTTTCCCCGCCGCGTGGGAATGGCAGGAGGGATTAGAGGGGTTTAAGCCTGGCTTGAAAGCAAAAAGAGGAGATTGGAGCTGTGCTGGACAGATTGTCCTGGAAAGCTCAGGGGCACAGCACAACCTTCAGAGCCCCCCCAGGTGCCCCTCGGGACAGGTTCAAAGGGAATCCAGCCAGGAACAGGAGTTTGGGATCATCAGAGCAGCTGCATTCTCAACAAGGCTGGAGCACCACATCTGGGGTTAGGCCTGTTTCAGTTTCCCCAGCACGGAGGAGCCACCAGTCCCTCTGCCAGCTCTGAATATTTCATATTTATCCACTAATTTTTTGCTGTTTATCCACTATTTATCCACTATTTGCCCACTACTTATCCACTATTTATTCATTATTTATCCACAATTTATTCAATATTAATCCACTATTTATCCACTATTTATCCACAATTTATTCACTATTTATCCACTATTTATCCGCTATTTATTCACTATTTATCCACTACTTATTCACTTTTTATCCACTATTTATTCAATATTTACCCACTATTTACCCACTATTTACCCACTATTTACCCACTATTTACCCACTATTATTGCCCCTAAAACAAAAGGAACAAAGCCCGGAGTCAGGTGGCTCTGCAGTCATTCAGAAATCAGTTGTCAAACCAAGCTTTAGAAAGTTTTACAGAAATAAACCCCAGGTTTTGCTGGCGACATCAGATTTGTTTGCCAGAGAGATGCTGGGACACAGCTGCCAGGTGCCACAGGGTCAGCCCTGTCCTGCCACCTCCTGGGGATGGAGCAAAGCCGAAAGTCCCAACTCCTTCCTGAGGATCATCACAGAATCCTGGAATGGTTTGGCTTGGGAGGGATCTTTAAACAGTCCAGCTCCAACCCTGACACCTTCCACTTGCTCCAATTCCCATCCAGCCCGGCCTTGGACACCTGCAGGGATGGGGCAGCCACGGCTGCTCTGGGAATTCCATCCCAGGGTCTCCCCCCCTCTCCCAGGGAAGGATTTTGACTCCCACTGCCCCTGCCCAGCCCCGGCACTCACGGATCCAGCTTGAAGACGTACTGGCCCTCGGGCAGGCGCTCCTGCAGGTAGGTGAGGTTGTAGGTGAGCATGGTGCTGATGAGCTCAGCCAGCTGCTGCTTCTCCTTCAGGCTGTAGAGCTGCGTGTTCACCTGGCCAGGGCACAGCAGAGAGCATGGAAACCCCAAAGAGCCCCAAGCACGGGGTTTGTTTCTGGGGGAGGAAGGACCCAGATCATGTTTAGCTCCCTCTCAGGGACACACGTGACAGACCCTCTCCTGGATGGGGGGTGACTCTGAGAGCTCCCCAAAGCTCTGCTCAGCCAAGCCCAGCCCAGGTGGGGCTCAGGACCCCTCCACAGAGTCGGGCACCTCTGCACCAGCTGCGACACCAAACCCAGCCCGGGTTTGGGACAGAAATCCAGGCTAGCTCATCGGGGTGGGGTTTGCAGAGGGCTCCCAGCAGGGCCAGGGGCTGGGGACACTCACGGGCCGCAGTTTGGGGGCGATGATGTCCAGCAGCAGGCACAGCACGTCCAGCACCAGCGCCTGCTGCCCCGCACGGCTGCGGGCGCCGGGCGCGATCCCCGCCACCATGGACAGCAGCAGGTTCTGCATCTGGCTCAGCTTGGCCACGGCCTGGGGGACAGCACGGGGAGCCTCCCTCAGGCCGTGTCCCTGCAGGGACGCAGCTGTGGGGGCGGCCAGCGGGGCCCTGCTGCACTCGCCTCGGGCTGGCTGCTGGGGTAGGCCAGCCGGGGCACGGCGGTGGCCGCGAAGAGCAGGTGGAAAGCCACGGGCAGGAAGGGCAGGTAGCGCAGCAGCTGGAAGCTCTGCCCCTGCAGCACGGCCCGGCCCAGCAGGTCGGAGAAGCCCAGCCACTCCAGGGCCAGGCACACGGAGGCCAGGCTGGAATCCCGCACCTTCATGTTCAGGAAGTTCTCAAACAGGCCCTGGAGGAGGGTGTGGCATCAGGTGGAGCCCACCTGGCTGGGGGGGGGGGTCTGAGCTTCCCTCTCCAGCCCCCCTTGGCTGCTCTCACCTGGGCCAGCTTCTCCTGCTCTCCCGAGGAGATGGAGAGGTGCAGGATGTGGTGGAAGCGGTGCGAGGAGGAATTGAAGCCCCCTGAGCCCCCAGGGTGGGACAGGTCCTCGTCCCCCAGCAGGAGCTGGGCTGGCAAAGAGGGGTCCATTCCCATCCTGTGCCTGGGGGAGCCCAAAGGGAAGAGCTGAGGAATATTTGGATCCTTGGAAACTGGACTGGAGGCAATGCCAGTGCTGACTTATTGGGAGCTAAGTGGAGTGCTAACAAAGCATCTGGAATGGCTTTAACAAAGAGGAGAGGTTTAGAAGGAAAATCCTTCACTGGCAGGGTGGGCAGGCCCTGGCACAGATTCCCAGAGCAGCTGGGGCTGCCCCTGGATCCCTGGGAGTGCCCCAGGCCAGGTTGGACAGGGCTTGGAGCAGCCTGGGACAGTGGAAGGTGTCCCTGCCATGGCAGGGGTGGCACTGGATGGGCTTTGAGGTCCCTTCCACCCCAAACCATTCCAGGATTCTATGATGGACACAAATCCTATCAAGAAGCTGCTCTCCAGGACCTTGCAGGTCCCATCCAGCCTCCCTTGAACACTTCCAGGGATGGGGCAGCCACACCTTCTCTGGGAAATGGGAACACCAACCCCCCAAGCACCCAAGAGATGTAAAAACCCCCTCCTTCTACCTCTGGGGCCTGGGGAGCTGGAAGATCTCTTGCCAGATGGAGAAGAGCCCCTTGTTCTGGTCCTTCAGGCCAATCCTCATGGTCTGCACCATCTGCACACTCAGCTCCTTCTGCCCTCGGCCGTGCAGGAACTGCAGCAGGAGCCAGGGGATGGAGGGGATGGGGATCCCGAAACCCCCGGGAACAGCAGGACACAGCCACCCCCCTCTTCCTCCACGTGTAGGGTTCAAAACCCCCCAGGGGACCGGGCGATGTTTCAGCAAGGGACTTTTGTCCCCTCTGTCCCCGTGTGAGCCTGGAGCTGCAGCAGGAGCCATGCCCGTGTCCTGATGGCCATACCCATGTCCCCAGAGCCATCCTTGTGACCCCAGGAACATCCCAGTGTCCCCAGGGCCCTGGCAGTGTCCTGATAGCCATCCCCACCTCCCCAAGGTCCTCTCCATGTCCCCAAGGCCCTCCCCAGAACCCTCTCCGTGTCCCCAGGGCCATCCCTGTGTCCCCAGGGCTCTCCCCATGTCCCCAAGGCCATCCCTGTTTCCCCAGGGCCCTGGCAGTGTCCTGATAGCCATCCCCATGTCCCCAGGGCTCTCCCCATGTCCCCAGAACCCTCTCCATGTCCCCAGGGCCATCCCCATGTCCCTAGGGCTCTCCCCGTGTCCCCAGGGCCCTGGCAGTGTCCTGATAGCCATCCCCACGTCACCAGGGCCCTCCCCGTGTCCCCAGGACCCTCTCCATGTCCCCAGGGCCCTGGCAGTGTCCTGACAGCCATCCTCATGTCCCCAGAACCCTCTCCATGTCCCCAGGGCCCTCCCTGTGTCCCCATGTCCTTCTCCGTGTCCCCAGGGCCCTCCTCGTGTCCCCAGGACCCTCTCCATGTCCCCAGGACCCTCCCCGTGTTCCCAGGGCTCTCCCCATGTCCCCATGTCCCTCCCCGTGTCCCCGGGGCCCTGGCAGTGTCCCCAGCACCTGCAGGGTGTTGATGCAGGAGCGGATGTCGCTGTCGGTTTTCTCGCAGAGCGCCAGCAGCGCGCCCGTGTCCGCCCGCATTCCCTGCCGGAGCGCGATCTGCAGGACACGGCGGGGCTCAGCGGGGAGGGGACACCGAGCCACGGGGACAGGGGACACCGAGCCACGGGGACAGGGCACCCTGGGAGAGCCCAGACCTCGCTGAGGCGCTGGGCGAGCCGGGAGGGAGCGGTGCGGGGGAAGCTGAGCAGGAAGGATTGCTGCCGGAGCGGGCGCAGCGCGGGCACGAACCTGGGGGAGGGAAACAAGGGGAGCTGAGAGAGCCCAGCACAGAATTCCCTTCTTAATCCTGGAATCATTTAGGTTGGGAAAGACCTCCCGGAGTGTCGAGTCCAACTGTTCCCCAAGCACTGCCAAGTCACCGTGAAATGATGTCCCCAAGTGCTACATCCACACAGCTCTGAAATTCTCTCAGGGATGGGAGAGAATTGGCCTGGAGCAACCAATGGCTGCCCTTTCCATGAAGGAATTTTCCCAAATATCCAATCTAAACTGTCCCTGGCCCAGCCTGAGGCTGTCCCCCTTTCTTCCTGTTGCTGTTCCCTGGGAGCAGAGCCTGACACCCCCGCCCCGGGCTGTCCCCTCCTGTCAGGAGCTGTGCAGAGCCACAAGGTCCCCCCTGATCCCCCTTTTCTCCAGGCTGAGCCCCTTCCCATCTCCCTCAGGAATTTTCCAGCCCCTTCCCAGCTCCATTCCCTTCCCTGCACACGCTCCAGCCCCCTCCATGTGAGGGGCCCAAACCAACCCCAGGACTTGAGGAGCTGCACTCAGACACCGCCAGCAGCCACCTCCTGTCTGGGGGCAGGGTTTGGTGTCCCTGTCCCCCCACCACGGGCAGGTGACACTCACTGGTCATTGCAGATGCAGATGATGGGTCGGAGCAGGAGCCCCCCCTCGCGCCGCCGCCGCCGCCCCACGCCCACCTCGCCCTCGCCGTCCTTCCGCTGGATGATGGCCAGCAGGACGTTGATGGAGGCCTGGGGGAAACAAGGATGGGAGGGATGGGTTCTCGCTCCTGGAACGCTGGAGGAGCTGTTGATGGGGTAATGTTTGAGGGGCTGGTGCCCACGGGGTCAGTGCAGGCACCCCGGGCTCACCGCGGGCGCGCCGTCGATCTCGTCGATGATGAGGCAGTTGGGCCTCTCGTGGGAGCCCAGCACCGACCTCATCTGGGTGGCAGCTTCAATGCGGGTCTGGAACACCTCGGGGCTGCGGTCATCGCTGTGAGGGGACACGGGGACAGCTGACCTCGGGGGTGGGGACACTGCCAGCATCACCCCTGGGACAGCATCACCTCCAGAACAGCATCACCTGCACACCACCAGCACCTCCAGAACAGCATCACCCCTGGGACAGCATCACCTTGAGAACAGCATCACCTCGAGAACAGCATCACCATCACCTCCAGCATCACCCCTTGGCCAGCATCACCTCCAGAACAGCATCAGCCCTTGAACAGCATCACCTCCAGAACAGCATCACCTCCAGAACAGCATCACCATCACCTCCAGCATCACCCCTGGGACAGCATCACTTCCACACCAGCATCACCTCCAGAACAGCATCACCATCACCTCCAGCATCACCCCTGGGACAGCATCACCTCCAGAAGAGCATCACCCCTTGGACAGCACCACCTCCACACCAGCATCACCTCCACAGCACCATCACCTCCAGCATCACCTGCACATCATCAGCACCTGCACACCACCAGCACCTCCATAACAGCATCACCATCACCTCCACCATCACCCCTGGGACAACATCATCTCCACAGCACCATCAGCTCCAGAACAGCATCACCATCACCTCCAGCATCACCTCCAGAACATCTCCACCTCTGGGACACCATCACCTCCAGAACACCATCACTTCCAGCATCACCCCGAGGCCACCATCATCTCCAGCATCACCCCTGCCACAGTGTCACCTGCTCCCTTTTGTGGGCAGGGCATGGGCTCACCTGGCACTCAGGGGCTCACCTGGCACTCGGGGGCTCACCTGGCACTCGGGGGCTCACCTGGCGTTCATCTCCACGGCGTTGTACCCCGCGTGCCTGGCGATGACGTGGGCCAGCGTGGTCTTGCCCAGGCCAGGGGGCCCACAGAGTAGGGCCACCTGTGGCACAGAAACGAGGTCACCCCTGGAGGGTTTCCCCCTTGGAGGGGACAACTCTGCTCCTCAGCTGGTGGCAGCACAGGGAGCCACAGCCACGTCCCCCCCTGCTCACCTTGTGTTTGGGTCTCTTGTGCTGGTCCAGCTCGGCCTCCAGCATCTCCTCGGTGAGCTGGACCTTGGTTTTCCACTTGTTGGGATGTTCCTTGGGATGGCTGAGCGGGGCATGAGCTGCAGGGCTGGGCTTGGGCTTCTTGCCAGCCTTGTCCTTGCCGAACACCACCGTGTCCCACAGCTTGAGCCACTTCAGCAGGCAGCGGTTGGTGTACTGCAGGAAAGCAGGAAAATCCCTGGAACCTGGGAAAAATCCAGCCTGGGGCAGAGGAAGGCTCTCCTTCATGGAGGAGGCTGCTCAGGGCTCCACCTGGCAGCTCCCTGGGACAAGTTGGGAATGTTTCCCTTCCCAGCTCAGCTCCATCCCTCAGGGAAACCCCGGGTAAGTCACACCAGCCCCATCCTTGTCTCGGCTCAACTCAGCAATTCCCAGCCTCTCCAATTCCTTACAAGACTTCTAACATTCCCCAAAAAAATTCAAAATAGCCGGCAATTTCTGGTTAAAATCTTCCCTGTGTTTTTTGTCTCATTTTGGTCACATTCCATAGTTTCTTGTGCCAGAACATCCCCAGTCTCCAGTGCAAACCTGCCACGGCAAGCTCCCAGGGACTCAGGCAGAGCAGCACAGACACAGCCCCCCAGGCAGTGCTTCCAGAGGCAATTCCTGATGCCATGGCATTAAGGAAGAGCTGCAGAGGTGCTGACCCCAGCCATCCCAAGCCCCCCTCCTTGCCCCAGCACCTCACATCATCACTGAGCAGCTCCATGTAGCGCTGGGGGGTGAACTTGTCCACCCAGAGGCAGTGGGATGCAGGCTCCTCCTGGGCTGCTGGAGCCGTGTCCATGCTGGCATCCGGGCTCTCAGCGCTGGGCTCGCTCCCCAGGCAACTGCAGCATGGGATTCATTTACCCCAAAGCACCCCAGGAGTCAGGGCAGGGTGGGAATTCCACCCAGACTCCCCAAGCGGGGGGTGATGAGGGCAAAAAGGCTCCTCTGCTTGCAGGTCCCCCAAAATTTGATCCTGAAGGAGCAGCTGGGAGGCAAATCCAGCAGCGTGGCAGGGACTGGGGGGGATTTCATCCCAACATCTCACCTGTTTATGATCTCTGTCAGCTGCTGGGAGGCCTCCAGAACCTGCCTGCGACGCTTGAGCAAAACAGAGAGGGGTCAGAGACACCCCCCAGTCCATGGCTGGGGAGGGGCAGGAATTTGGGAGCCAGCCCTGTGGCCAGCAGGGGTGACAGGGACAGAGGGGAAGGTCAGGGACATGTGGTACCTCCTGATCCACCTGCTCCTTCAGGTAGGAGAAGGGCACCCCCAGCAAGTGGAGAGGCCTGCGAGCGTTCCAGCCCAGGGAATCCGGGAGCTGCAAGGACACAGCACAACCAGCCCCGTCCTCAGCCAGCTGGAGGCCACAGAGGAGCAAAGCCGACCTTCAGATCCCTCCTCACCTCCAGCCCTGTCCTGCAGGGATCGTCCCTCAGCACCAGGAAGACCCTGGTGCCCTGCGTGGATGTCACGTTGATGTAATCCTCCAGGACAGGGGGTCTCCTCAGGACCCTCTTCTTCTCCAAGGGTGGTGTGGTCTGCAGGGGGATCATCCCACTCATCTCCAGGTGGTTCGAGCTGGAAAACACCGAATTCCTTCAGTAAGGGAAGGGCCCTTCTCCTCTCTCCTGTTAAAAACGGGGTTCAGGGTGCCCAACCTGGTATTGTGGGGAGCCAGAGGTGCCTCTGGGCCACCATCCCAGGAGACATCCGGAGCCAGCTCATCGTCTGCACCGAAATCGAGCTTCTTAACAGCTTCCAGGCGCTGCCGCTTCGGCTTCGGGGCTGGGGCAAGCGGAGAGCGTCACTGAGGTACCCAGGGGATGCTCCAGCACCCGGCACCGCTCGGGGCGGGCGGACAGGGGGCAGCAGCACCCGGGCAACCGGGTCAAACCTACTGCGGGGTTCGGCTGCTGGCGGCGACACGGCGGGGACACAGTCCCGGTCCCTCTTCTTGGCGCCGGTGCCCCCGGGAGAATCCCCGGGGACGTCGGGCTCCTCCGGCGGCTGCCTCTTGTCCCGGAACTGGGATGTTTTGGGGCCGGCGGGTGGGGAGGGCTCATCTGTGAGAAGGGTCAGACCACGGTGCCGGTCACCGGAGGGGACCCGCGGCGGGACGGGCACACGCGGGCGCGCAAAGCACGGTCCCGCCCGCTCCCTCCCTCCGCCGCCTTCCGTCCCGGCGCCGCAGCAGCGCCCACCTCCCAGCTCGGCCAGCACCTCCAGCTCGTCGGCGAAGCGCTCGTAGAAGCCATCCTCGGCGCCATCCTCGGGCCCGGCCTCGGTGCCCGCCATGGGCCGCGCCCGCCCCGCCGGCCCCGCGCCCGCCGCGCTTCCGCCCGCGCGCGCCGCGGGGGCCGGCGCTGATTGGGCGCGGCGCGCGCGGGAGGAGGCGGAGCCGGCGCTGATTGGACGCGGTGTGAGCGCTGCCGGGAGGCGCTGCGGGAGTGGGCGGGGCCGGGGCGGCGGGGGCGCTGCGCGGGTCCCCCCAGCCGGGGCCGGGGCCGGGGCCGGGGCACGGGCACGGGCACCTCCGCCCTGCCCGGGTCGCTTCTGCCCTGTCCGGGTCCTCCCCGCCGCGCGAATCCCCGCCCCTGTCCCCTCCCCTCTGTCCCGTGCCCTCCGCCGCTCGCGGCCGGGCTGCAGCGGGGAGCGGGGCGAGGCCGATCGCCGCCGCCGGGATGGGCAGAGCCGGCACCGCGCGGCTGCGGGGCCTCCACGCGTGACAGCGGGGCGGGGATGGGCCTTCCACGCGTGGCGCCAGGGCGTCCCGGGACAGCGGGAGAGCGGCGGGGCCGTGCGCCGTGACAGCGGCGGCGTGGCGGCGGCTGGAGCGCTGCTGTAGCATCCGGACCTGCATCCGCATGGTGTGACCCCGGTGAGGCCGGGGGACAGGCAGGGTGACAGCAGTGCTGCGGGTGACACCGGCACCTCGGCAGCAGCGGTACATCTCCATTCCCTGCTGGGGTATCCCAGCTCCAGGCCCTGCTCCCTGCCCGGCCTGTGTGTCCCGGGCTGCTGTGCCCATCCCGCAGCTGGCGGTTCCTCATCCCGATTCCCCCTGGCGCTCTCTGCCCCGCAGGGCGCTGGCCATGGAGCCGGGCACCATCGACAACCTGTCCATCCTGTACCAGAGCTCCGACTTCATCGTGGTCAACAAGCACTGGGACCTGCGCATCGACAGCAAGATGTGGTACGAGACGCTGACCCTGCAGAGCCAGCTCAAGCACCGCTTCCCCGAGCTGGCCGACCCCGACACCTACTACGGCTTCAGGTGAGCACCGAGCCCCGCTCTGCCCTCAGCTGGGGACACTCCTGAGATGCCCAGGATGCTGCTCTACGCCCGTGTCCTTCCCAGGTTCTGCCACCAGCTGGATTTCTCCACCAGCGGGGCCCTGTGTGTGGCACTCAACAAAGCGGCGGCGGGAAGTGCCTACAAGTGCTTCAAGGAGCGCCTGGTGACCAAAGCCTACCTGGCCCTGGTGAGCCCTCCCTGCCACCTCCTGCCTTGGCCTTTTGGTGTTCCTGAACGCCTCTGCCCTGAGGGAAAGCTGAGGGGGTTGGGGGTGTTCAGCTGGAGAAGAGGAAGATTCAGAGTTGGAGTCTAAAGGGGCTCAAAGAGAGCTGGAGAGGGATTTGGACAAGGGCATGGAGGGACAGGACACAGGGAATGGCTTCCTACTGCCAGGGGGTGGGGTTACGTTGGATATTAGGAAGGAATTCTGGCACAGGGTGCCCAGAGAAGCTGTGGCTGCCCCATCCCTGGAAGTGTCCAAGACCAGCTTGGATGGGGCTGGGAGCAACGTGGAAGGTGTCCCTGCCCCGACAGGGAGTTGGGCTTGGGGAAATGGATGGGCTTTAAGGTCCTTCCAACCCCACCCTTTCTGTGATTCCATGATTCCTGTCTGGGGGGTGGGTGAGGAGCAGGTGCCAGGGCTCAGTTTGCACATTCCTGCCCCCAGGTGAGGGGCCACGTGAGCCAGAGCCGGATGACGATCCGCTACGCCATCGGGAAGAACACCACGGAGGGCATGACCCACATGATGTGCATCGAGGGCACAGAGGGTGAGCAGCACCATCCCCTGCTCTGCCCGCACCCCCAGCGAGGCGCTGGGGCATCACAAACCCCCTCTGGATCTCCTTGCAGGCTGTGAGAATCCCAAGCCGTGCCAGTCGGAGCTGATCGTGCTGGAACACGGATCCTACAGCGGAGACCCCGTCACCAAAGTGCTGCTGCAGCCACTGACAGGTGGGGACAGGGGCAAGCTCTGACGTGGAGCAGAGCCTGGAAGGGGATGAGGGAAGCTGAGAACTGCAGTGCTCAGGGGGACAAATGCCATTAGGTGCCCTGAAGGAGAGATTCAGGAATTCCCTGTCCCTGATTCCCCTGAAGGAGAGATTCAGGAATTCCCTGGCCCTGATTCCCCTGAAGGAGAGATTCAGGAATTCCCTGGCCCTGATTCCCCTGAAGGAGAGATTCAGGAATTCCCTGGCCCTGATTCCCCATGCCCTGAAGGAGAGACTCAGGAATTCCCTGGCCCTGATTCCCCTGAAGGAGAGATTCAGGAATTCCCTGTCCCTGATTCCCCATGCCCTGAAGGAGAGACTCAGGAATTCCCTGGCCCTGATTCCCCTGAAGGAGAGATTCAGGAATTCCCTGTCCCTGATTCCCCATGCCCTGAAGGAGAGACTCAGGAATTCCCTGGCCCCGATTCCCCTGAAGGAGAGACTCAGGAATTCCCTGTTCCTGATTCCCCATGCCCTGAAGGAGAGATTCAGGAATTCCCTGGCCCTGATTCCCCTGAAGGAGAGACTCAGGAATTCCCTGACCCTGATTCCCCATGCCCTGAAGGAGAGATTCAGGAATTCCCTGTCCCCGATTCCCGCTCTCCCCCCAGGGAGGACTCACCAGCTCCGGGTTCACTGCAGTGCCATCGGCCACCCCATCGTGGGGGACTTCACGTACAGCCACAGGCAGGACAGCAATCCCTACAGGATGATGCTCCACGCCTACTACCTGCGCATTCCCACCGGCAAGGAGCTGATCGAGGTGCGCGCGCCCGACCCCTTCGTCACCGCCATGGACAGCAACTGGGTGCCCCAGCACGTCACCCAGCGGCTGGAGGATGTCATCCAGGAGCTCAAGGACAAGGGGACACACAAGGAGGAGGAGGAGGAGAGCCGGGAAGCTGCCAGAGAGGAGGGAGCAGGGGGTGAAGGCGGGAGGGAGGAGACGGAGGAGCAGCGGGCGCGGTGCGAGCAGTGGTTGGCTGAGTGGGCTCTGGAGTGAGCACGAAGCACATCCCTGCATTTCCAGCTCCAGCCTTGTCCCAGCGGGTCCCCACGGAGCCCCAGCGCTGCCTCCACACCTGCACTCCTCTGTGGCTTCCCTCGCTCCTGGCATCAGGTGGATTTTGGGAGCGGTTGAGGTGGGGTTATTTTGTAATGCCCGTCATCCCTCTGGGCACGGGATGTCCCTTTCCCAGTCCTGGACCTCAGCAGCAAAGTGTCACATTCCAGCTTAGAGTGACCCCAAAGCTTTCCATCCCTGTCCTGGGGCTCGGGCACAGCTGGGCACTGCCTTTGCCATGGACATTCCAAAACCTCTCCAGGCTTGGATGCAGAATTGCAGCCCAGCACAGGGAGGGGAGTGCTGGGTGCAGCTCCAGTGTCCCTGTCCCCCATTCCCATTCCCTCACTCCAGCTGCTGTGTTGTGTGGGAGGTGGGAGATTGGGGGCTGGAGCACATTCTGGGGACACTGATAGTCCCCCAGTCCTGGGGTGTCCTGTGGAACTGGACTGGGATGGGCATGGAAAGGTCCTTGCCCCTTGCCCCCTCCCTTCCTCAGCCTACCTGGGCAGTTTTTAAAGGTTTGGTGGAGGTGAAGAAGTTGATACCAATGGATTTTAAACTTTTTTCAATTTTCTAGGGAGAGAATCTAGTCTTTTAGGGTTTGTAAAATACGGGTGGTTTCAGGAATGAGGTATTTTTAGTACTTCTGTGGTCAGAGAGCCAGCAGCCCAAAGCTTTTTTTAATGGATTTTATTATTCCTTCTACTAGCACTGCCTTTCTTGCTTTTATCCCTGCTGAGACAGGTCAGAGGACACAAATCCCTTTCTGCTCACCAACATGAGGAGGGATCAATGTCCTGTGTAGGTCCCATGGGGTGGCTCCTGCCTGGCAGGTTTCCAGAGGGTCCTGCAGGCAGGTCCTTCAGCTGGGCAGTTTGGGAAAGCTCTGGAACATTAGGAAAAGGATAAAGGTGAAAGAAGGGCTGAGAACTGATGGGAAGAGCAGGCAGGAGCTCAGCTTTGACAGATGCCAAGAAATTTCCTTGGAAGTGCCCTTGCTTTGCTGGTCATCCTGCTTCGCTTTCCCCTTCCCTGCTCATCCTCTGCAGCCCTTGGGGGACATTTGGAAATGAGGAGGACAGGACAGCTGGAGAGGGACAGCTGGAGCCACACAGCCCCATCCCAGGGCTTTCAAGGACCACGTCAGCACACGCCCAGAGTTGTTGTCACCTCTCCAGCCCCATCCCGTTGAAAACACACCTGGATGGGGTTCACACAGTTGATATTCCCACCCCAAAGGAGAATTAAAACGTCACAGCCCCCTCCTTGTGGATAAACACACCCTGCAAGTCACCAAAATCCCCGGGCTGGGAAGGCAAGAACTGGATCACCTGTCCCACGGGTCCCTTTCTGGTGTGGCTTGGTGCCACCACTGCAGGGTGGGGGTGGCCTGAGGTGCCAGCCCTGGGCACCGAGCGGGCTCAGGGCTGGTGGCAGAGGGCTGGAGGAGCAGGAGCCCCTTGTCCTTCCTGCCAGGCCCCGTGGCCAGGAGGGGCTGGGCAGGTGCCACAGCTGGGAAGGAACACAGGGAACCTGCTTGCCAAAGATTCGAGGGGTGACTCGCACGGGAGGTGCTGGAAAGTGACAGCGGGGATTCGGCCGGGATGAGGGATTGGGACATGGGGACGTGGATGGGGCTGGCACCCCGAGCCCGCTGTGTTTGCGTCGAGGAGCCCGCACACCCCACCCCAGCCTTTGCGTGCTGCTTTTCCCCACAGATAAAAGGGAATTTTCCTTACCCTGCACAGGGAGTTTTCCAGGCGCCCTCCCCGGCTGCGTTCCCGGGCAATGTCCCCGTCCTGTCCCGGGGCTGTGGCTCCTCCGGTGCCCTGGGGTTGTGCTGTGGCTCTGATGTCCCGTGCACCCCGCAGTCGCAGTTTTGGTGTATTTGCTGTATTAAACGTGTCTCTGCCCTTCACTGATTGCTCTCTATCCATCCCGCTCTCCCGGGGGCTTCCAGGAATGAGGGGAATGAGGCCGGACCGGCCCCGCGGGAGCGGCCCCAGGGCTCCGGCCCGGCCGACCTGTTGTGTGAGGGAGGATTGGGTGTGAGAGGATGGTTGTGTGGGCTGCAGGATGGTTGTGTGAGGGAGAGGATTGTGTGAGGGGCAGGATTGTTGTGTGAGGAGGAGGACTGTTGTGTGAGGGGCAGGATCGTTGTGTGAGGGGCAGGATCGTTGTGTGAGGGGCAGGATTGTTGTGTGAGGGGCAGGATTGTTGTGTGGGCTGCAGGATGGTTGTGTGAGGGGCAGGATGGTTGTGTGAGCTGTGGGATTGTTGTGTGAGCTGCGGGATTGTGTGAGGGGCAGGATTGTTGTGTGGGCTGTAGGATGGTTGTGTGAGGGAGAGGATTGTGTGAGGGGCAGGATGGTTGTGTGAGGGAGGATTGAGTGTGAGAGGATGGTTGTGTGAGGGGCAGGATTGTTGTGTGAGGGAGAGGATTGTGTGAGGGGCAGGATTGTTGTGTGAGGGGCAGGATTGTTGTGTGAGGGAGGATTGGGTGCGAGAGGATGGTTGTGTGGGCTGTAGGATTGTTGTGTGAGGGAGGATTGAGTGTGAGAGGATGGTTGTGTGGGCTGTAGGATTGTTGTGTGAGGGGCAGGATTGTTCTGTGAGCTGTGGGATTGTTGTGTGAGCTGCGGGATTGTGTGAGGGGCAGGATTGCTGTGTGAGCTGTAGGATGGTTGTGTGAGGGAGAGGATTGTGTGAGGGAGAGGATTGTTGTGTGAGCTGTAGGATGGTTGTGTGAGCTGTAGGATGGTTGTGTGAGCTGTAGGATTGTTGTGTGAGGGAGAGGATTGTTGTGTGAGCTGTAGGATTGTTGTGTGAGCTGTAGGATGGTTGTGTGAGCTGCGAGATTGTTGTTTGAGGGGCAGGACTGTTGTATGAGCTGCGGGATTGTTGTGTGAGCTGTAGGATGGTTGTGTGAGCTGTAGGATTGTTGTGTGAGCTGCTGGATTGTTGTGTGAGGGACACTCATGCCTCAGGTTGGAGAAAAGGGAAAACCACTTGAAGACCCAAGGAATTATTGCAGTCTTTAAGACTGGGAGATTTTTTGAAGATTATGCACTAGACATGGGCAGAGGGCAACTGGTTAAGGGAGAGGAGCATTCCCAGCCCTCCTGGCACAGGGAGGTGCAGTCAGAGCTCACAGCTGACCTGGGAATGTCCCCAGGAATCGCCTGGGGCAGATGTTCCTCCACATGTTCAAGTTCAGGGTGGATCCTCCTGTGGCAGCTCCCGAGGGGGTTTCAGGGCCAGCTTTGATCTCTGCAGGGACGCAGTGGACGCGGTGACCCCCAGAGTGGCCCTGATGTGTCCCTGCCCTCCTGCTCCAGCCACCTCTGTCCAGCCAGCCTGGGGCAGGGGCCGTGTCCCTCCAGCAGCCTCATAGCAAAGACGTTTCTGTAATTTTACCGCCCCAACAGGAGTTATTTTTACAGTAAATCCTTCCAAAATAGAAGCCAGCAACACCCATGGGCGTCAACCCAGCCCTGGGGCTGCAGGACTGGTTGGGGGACGTGGCTGGGGACAGGACATGGCTGTGAGTGACAAACCCCGCTTGACACTGTGCCAGCAGCTCCAGGGACCCTCGGTGAGGGCTGGGACCCTCAAACCTGGCTGAGAGGGGGGTGCAACCCTGCTCCCACCCAGCCACCCTTCCCTTTTCCCGGCATAAACGCTCAGATAAAGTTTGTGCTCACAGCTCCTCCAGGTTGTCATCTCAGAGCCTCGGGAAGGACTTGATTCCTTTGGTCCTGGTCCCCTTCGTGGCACGTCCTTGACAGCATTTTGGAGCATGATCAGGGGAAAAGCTGTAAAAAAGGGAATGGGATTGGCTGTGATCCAGGGAAAAAGGAGAAGTACAGGGGATGCACCTTCCAGAGGCTGAGCCCATCACTGGGGTCTGTTCTGCACCCCAGCTGCCCTATAAAATAACCCCTGAGCAGCTCTACAGCTTTTCCCCTCACCAGCAGCACCTTAATCCCCCTCAGGAGCACAGAAACTCCCAAACCAGAGGCTTTAATTCCTTCTGGGTTCACTTTTGGTTCAGCCGAACCCAGAGCTCAGAGTGACCCATTACGAGAAGTAGGAAACAACCCCAGAGCAAAACCAGGGAGAAGGAAAGGAGCCTGACAAAACAGAGTTGAGAAACTGCCCCCGTCACACCCCGTGTGCGGAGCAACATCCCCACCCCGCACAGATAAAGTGCCGAGCGCTGCCCGGCCCCTGCCCCAGCCCCGTGAGCACCTTCCTGGCCGAATCCTCCCATCCCCGAGCCAAATCCCCCTGGCCAAGGGGGAGGAGAGCAGCTCGGCACAGCCACGGTAGGATTTGGGAGGGAAAAAAATTAGATTTGGGAGGGAAAAAAATTAGATTTAGGAGGGAAAATTCACTGCGTTGAGTTCAAACGGCGATAACGGATTGCTGTGGGCAGCCCCGAGGGAATTTCAGGAGCAGGGATCGATTTTGTATCAGAGGATCCTCCAGAGGGGTGTGGAGGGGTAGGGAAAACCTGCTGGGCTCCCCCACTGCCTTACACTGCATTTCTCCCAGTCTGTGCTGGTGAGGAGTGGGGATGGAGGGGGGCTCTGTCCCTGCAGGACAATTGTGGAGTTTCGTTTAATAACGGGTGGGAAAAGTCCTGTTTTTCTGTTATGTCGGATTTAAAATCTCTCCCGTGGTCGCTGGGGGTCTGTGCAGCGTCACAGAGATGGGGTGGGCACGGTGAGACCCCTGACCCCACAGCTCCAGCCCCAGTGCTGGGTGACAAAATCAGCCCCAGGACCTCCAGTGCTGTCCCCAAGCTCTGACCCCGAGTGTGGAACAGCTCCAGCCCCAGTGTCGGGTTGCAGAATCAGCCCCAGACCTCCAGCAATTCCAAGTGTGGGACACGGCTCTCCGGATCTGCTCCAAGGACGAACCCCCGGCACCAGCAGCATGGTGTGGGCAGCCCCAGCCCTGGCAGCCGTCACCCTCTGCCTCCGTGAGTCACATCCTGTCCCCAAAAACTGCCCTGGGACCCCCAGGCACCCCCTGGCACCAGGGATGCTCCAGCTGTGCTGCTCCTCATCCCAATCCCGCTCGGTTCAGCGCTCCCAGGGCTCTGCCTCCTGCTCCCCTCAGCATCTGCAGGCTTTTCCCAGGGACACATCTTCCCAGATTTCCCGGGATGGATTTACCCCTTTTTGTTTTTCACACCCTCCTGGAGGGAGCCGGGGGTGCTCGGGCTGGGGGCTGCTCTCTTCACAGTGCTGCAGCATTTCCTAAACATGAAATCAGCAAAGGAAAGGCTCTTCCCAGACTTCAAACCTGGAGCTGCTTAGAACAACCCCGACGAGCCGTTCACAATCCAGGGATGTTTCCTAACCTGCTCCTGCTTCCTTGCAGGTGCCTCCACGGACCCGGTGAAAGCCACAGCGGTGAGTCCCTGCCGGCTCTGCTGGCTCCCACCGTGCCAGGGCTTTCCCAAAATTCCCCAGCTGGCGCTGGAGGTGCCACCACTCCCGCCGTGGTCCGCTCCAGGGCGGCACAGCCACCACCTCCCTGCTGTCCCCCTGCGCAGAGCGTGTCCTTGTCCCATCCCTCACCTCCATGCCCTGCTCCCAAACCCAGCTCCAGGCAAGCAGGGACAGACCCACCCGAGTGTCCCCGCTCCTGAGAGTGGCTGTGATGGCTTTTGTCCCCACAAGTAGCCCAGGGGCTGCTGCAGCTCCTGCCTGTTCCCGTGGAGCCCCTGCTGGGCTGGGTGCTCCAGCTGGGTCAGATCCCATTCCCTGCATCTCAGATCCCTTCTTCCCTTCTCTTACCGGGGCTGAGCATCCCCCATCCTCTCCCCAGGCTGCCCTGATTATTGGAGCCGTCCTGTCCAACGCTGAGCATCCCCAGTAAGTGCCAGCCCCGGCGGGGGCTCTGGGGGTCGGGGGGGTGTCCCGGGGTGTCCGGCAGGGTGAATTTGCGTTTTTGCCACCTCTGCTGCTGTGCCGGGTCACTGAGGCAGGGAGGATTTACGGCCCTGTGCAGCCGGCTCCGTGCTGGGATTCCAGCGGGCTGGGCTCCTGCAGAAACACAAACACCGAGAATTCTGCTTCCTCCACGCGGCTGCAGCGGGAGCCTCGCCCCGGCTGAAACCCGGGCGCTGCTGTTTCCTCCCGCACCCAAACCCCGGGATACGGGGGCACCCACCCGGCCGTGGGGATGGCAGCACCCTGGCACTGATTTTAGGGGACATTTTTCATGACACCCCACGTGTACAGCCTCGGGGCGCTGGTGTGTGACCTGGAGCCGGGCACCATCCTGGCCTCGGATCCCAACATCCTGGACAAGCTGAAGCTCTGCCCGGCGCTGACAGGGGCACAGCAGGATGCCCTCAATGCCCTGCTCCTCTCGGGGGACACAGCGTACGGGTGAGGAGCCTTCCTGCTCCTGGAAGGGTGGGCGGCGGGCAGGAGGGGTGGGGATCCACGGGGATGCTGAGCCGGTCCTGCTCCTGCCGCCGCAGGGATCCTTCAAGCTGGGACCTACAGACTCTGCAAGATTTGGGGCCGCTCGTGCTGGCGTTGGACCAGACCACGCTGAGTTTGGTGGCCGAGGTAAGGTCCCTCCTGGCGGGGAGATGACCATCAGGCAGGTCAGCTCCGAGGCTGGGTGACACAGGATCCTGTGCCCCCGGTCCCAGCACCCTGTGTCGCTGTGCCCCCGGTCCCAGCACCCTGTGCCCCCGGTCCCAGCACCCTGTGTCGCTGTGCCCCCGGTCCCAGCACCCTGTGCCCCCCAGTCCCAGCACCCCGTGCCCCCGGTCCCAGCACCCCGTGCCCCCGCAGGCAGCACGGGAGGATTTCAGGAGGAGCATCGCGGCCGCCTACATCAGCCAGGGACATTCCCAGCGGGAGAAATCCCTGATCCTCCTCAGGGCGCTTGCAGCAGCATCAGCTGCCTCCCAGCCCAGGCTGCAGCGCAGCGCGGACCGTGAGTGTTTCCCCTCCCTCCGGCCGGTCCAGAGCGCTGGGAGGGGACAATGCCCCGGGGCTGGAAGGATCTGGGAGCTCCCGGCTGGACCAGGCAGAAATCTGGGATTCCCATAAACCGGGGAAGTGTCCTTGAAGCACAGGCGGGGTTTGCTCTTACCTGGGAGCAGGGATGTGGCGGCAGCACTCAGGAAGGAGCTGGGACAGGGGGACAGTCCCCAGGCAGGGCCAGCGCCAGGGCAGGACGCTGCAAGAGCAGAGGATGCTCGAGTAGGGGACATGGAGCAGTTTGAGCTGCCTTTAATAGGACAAAGCACAAGTGGGCTGCAAAACATCACCAGGTTCTTCTGGAATGACTTTAGGGAGTGACAGCAAATGAGGCACCTCCGTGGACTGGGGACCAGGAGATGGAAGCAGGACCCACCGTGGCTTGAGCCATGTTTTTGTGATTCCCTGTCCTTCACCAGGGCTCTTCCAAGGGGCTCTGAGCCCTGTGGCAGGAGCAGGGCCAGGTGGGAAGGGGACACACGGGACACACACCTTCTGCCTGACACAATTCCTTGTCCTCAGGCTGCCCGTACGGGCCCATCACCGCCGGAAACATCGATGACATCTTCATCTACCTCTCCCCTGACCAGCTTGACCAGTGCCTGAGCAATGATGTGCTAATAGAAAACCTGGAGGCTGTGCTGGAACTGCCAATCACCACAGACGCTTCCCGGGTCCTGAAAAAAAAGGTGGATGAGGTAAGGGGTGGCACAGGACAGGAACCCCCCAGCAGCACGGGCCAAGCCGGCACGGGCAGGGAACAGGGATCAGTGGGCACAGGGATGAAGGTGCCCAGGTGGGTCCTTTGCATTCATTCCTGCCCTATTTTCCCTTCCCTCGCCCTCTTTCCTGCCCCACGGGCCGGGCCCCACAGTTTTTCCAGGGGTCAGGGATCCCGGAGCAGCAGCTGAGGCGCCTGGGGGTGCTGTCCCGCCTGTACACGGAGGAGGAGATCAGCCAGTGGTCGGTGACATCCAGTGACACCCTCTCAGCCCTGCTCAGCTCCTCGGGGGGAGAGTGGAATGATTCCCAGGTAAGTCCATGGCAGCAGAAGGGGATGGGTGATGAGGAACCCAAACTGGGACTGCTCCTGTCCCAGCCCAGCTCAGGGTGGAGGCATTGTGGGGTTTTTTTGGGGGTTGGCAGCACTGCCATCCTTACCAGGAGCACCTCCCATCCCTGCCTGTGCCTTCCACGTGCCCTGTGTCCCTCAGGTGCAGCAGCTGCTCAGCAGGTACCTGGCCCTGGGGGGCTCCTTGACGGGGCCCCTGCTCCAGGAAATCGGAGGCAAGCACCTGTGCAACCTGCAGGAGGAGCAGATCCAGCAGATCCCTGCTGGAGCCATCGGGTGAGCCGCTTTTTGGGGCTGCTGCTCAGCCCTGAGAGGCTCCAGGGCTCTGGGGAGGTGGGATGGAAGAGCCCCAGCTCTGCTGTGGATGTCCCCACTCCCAATCAGAACAGTGGGAGGGCCGTGTCCCAATCCCAGATCCTACCTGAGCTCCAGGAGCATGAGCAGGGATATCCTGCTCATCCCTTCCAGCCACCAGAACAATTAATCTGCAATTTGGGGTGCTGCTGGTGCCTGGAGAGGCTGCCTGGAACAGAGGCTGGGCAGAGTTCAAGAATAAAGCAGGGATTTATGAAAAGGCCTTCAAAGGATGCACCTTGGGCAGTACAAGGGCCTGGCCAAGGCTCCACCCAAGATGGACCCTGGCTCAGGAGTTTTCACACTTTTCTAAGTTTTGTTCCATTTGCACACTGGGGTTCAGTGTCCAATTGCAGCTCAGGTGCTGCAGTCCCACCCTCCCAGGCTGCTCTCCTCCATTCCCTGCTGTTTGCACTTCTTGGGGCTGAAGCTGCAGCCGTGTCCTTGGTTCTGGGGCTGGAAAAGGATTGTTCTGTGTGCCTGAGCTGTGAGGAGAACTTGCTGACCCTTCAAATGGAGTTGAGAGTTATAAACCAATGCAGTCCCGAATCTGGAAACCATGAAAGCTCCAACTTAAGGCATCGCTGCTGACCTGTGCCCCCCTTCCAGGACTGCTGGGCAGTTGAACATCTCTTCATGCTCCCAAACCAAGAAGGATCAGCTCTATGGGAAGGCCCGGGAGGCCTTTGCCAGCCTGGCCAGCACCCCCAGCCACTATTACTGCCAGATCCAGCCATACCTGGGTAGGTGCTTCCCCTCCACCCTCCCTCCTACCACCAGGTTCGGGGTCTCTCCTCAGTCACAGACAGGTCTGGCAGTCTCCAGAACCTCCCCAGAAGTGCTGGAAGGGTTTGCACATCTCCACGTGTCCCCTGGGCTCTCTTTAAGGTGGAGCTCCGGCAGAGGATCTGAAGGACTTGGCTAATGCTGGCGTGGCCATAAACATGGATCTGAGCACCTTCCTCGCCCTAAATCCTGAGGAATTGCAGGTACAGCCCTGGGGTGCTGCTGTCCCTGTCCCCAGGGAAGGGCAGGGCTGGCTGAGGGCTGAGCAAGGGCGGGGGCTGAGGTCAGAGCCCAACCAAATCACCAATTCTCCACTTTCTCACCTTTATAAATGTCCTTTAGGAAGTTTTAGGTGCTCTGCAGCCCTGCTAGCAAAGCATCCGGGGGCTGTGAGGCTGAAGGAAGGGGGTGCTGTGTGTGTGTGTTGCAGAAACTCAGCGTCACCGACGTGAAACGTTTGCTGGGGGAAAACCTCCGAGAGCTGAGGAAGGCCGAGCACGAGCCCTCGGTGGTGAGCTGGGTGCAGCAGCAATTCCAGCAGGAGCTGGACTGCGTGCTGGGGATCGGCCTGCAGGGAGGGCGGCCCGAGCCCACGGGGACAGCCAGCCCTGCTGTCACCAGCCCGGCCGGCGTCACCTCCACGGCCACTGTCACTTCTCCTCACCCCACCACCTCAGCCAATGTCACCTCCACGGCCACTGTCCCCACCTCTCCTCACCCTGCCACCTCAGCCAGTGTCACGCCTGTGCCCACCACACTCCCCACTGTCCCCAGCACCTCGGCCAGTGTCACCTCCATGGCCATTGTCACCACCTCTCCTCACCCCAGCACCTCGACCAGTGTCACCTCCACGGCCACTGTCCCCACCCCTCCTCAGCCCTCGGCCAGTGTCCCTGTCCCCACCCCCACTGCCATTAGCAGCCACTCGACCCCTCAGCCGAGCACGGTCCCCCCCAGGACCCCCACCTCGAGCACTCTGAGCCCAACCCCCCCAGGCACCCCCCCCCACACTGGGGGTCCCACTGTGCCCCCTGTCCCCACTGCCACCCCCACTGCCCGTCCCGCTGCGACCAGCGCAGCGCCCTGCTCCACCCACCGGGCTCCCACCACAGACAGAGCCACCGCCCCCGCTGTCACCCTCCTCAGCACCCTCCTGGCCACCAGCAGCCCCAGTGCCACCCCAGTCCCTGCTGTCACCTCCAGGGCCACCACCAGCACTAGCCTTGGCACTAGCCTGGCTGGTACCACCCACAGCACTGTCACCACTGTCCCCAGCTCCTCCTCTGCTCCCACTGCCACCCACAGCACTGTCACCAGTGTCCCCAATTCCACCTCTGCTTCTACTGTCACCCCCATTCCCAAACCCTCCTGTGCTCACACTGTCACCACTGTCCCCAACCCCTCCTCTGCTCCCACTGCCACCCACAGCACTGTCACCACTGTCCCTAACCCTTCCTCTGCTCCCACTGCCACCCACCACACTGTCACCACTGTCCCAAACCCCACCTCTGCTCCCACTGCCACCCACCACACTGTCACCACTGTCCCAAACCCCACCTCTGCTCCCACTGCCACCCACCACACTGTCACCACTGTCCCAAACCCCACCTCTGCTCCCACTGCCACCCACAGCACTGTCACCACTGTCCCCAATTCCACCTCTGCTTCTACTGTCACCCCCATTCCCAAACCCTCCTGTGCTCACACTGTCACCACTGTCCCCAACCCCTCCTCTGCTCCCACAGCCACCCACAGCACTGTCACCACTGCCCTTAACCCTTCCTCTACTCCCACTGCCACCCATAGTACTGTCACCACTGTCCTCAGTTCCACCTCTGCTCCCACTGCCACCCACAGCACTGTCACCAGTGTCCCCAGTTCCACCTCTTCTCCCACTGCCACCCCTGTCCCTCACTCCCCCTCTGCCCCAGCTGCCACCCCAGCCCCAATTCCCAGCTCCACCCCAATCCCCAGCTCCACCATCCCCACCCAAACGAGCCTCGGCTCCTCCACGGCCGTGCCGTGCCAGCCCAGCTCCCCTCCGGGCCCTCCCAGCCCTCCCTCCAGCCCCACACCGACACCTGGGAACGTTCCAGAGCCACCACAGCCGACCTCCAACGGCCACATCAACCTGCAGCCTGCGCCTGGTGAGCTGGGAACGTTGGGAAAGGCTTGGCAATGCCGGGCAGGACAAAGTTGGCTGATCCCTCTGGTTCCCGGTGGGATTTGGGGCTGGGGGACAGGTGGGGACGTGGCCCTGGGGCTGCCCTCACGCTCTCAGGTGCACTTCAAGGTGTCTCATCACCTCCTGAGCACACAGCCCTCCGCAGGGAGCTGGAGAATCCCATTCCCTGTGTTCTCCCTGCAGGATCGGGATGCAGGCTCTGCTCCTGCCTCGCTCTCCTGCTGGCAGCCACCACGGGGAACGTTCTGCTGGGGGGGCTGCTCTGAGCACGCCCCTCCCTCCATCCCCCTGGGACTGCGCCGGGCAATTCCCTGCTGGACAGCAGAACCCCAGGCAAGGGAAGAGAATTCGTCCACGTTCGATGCCAGCACAGGATTTGGTTCTTTCTGAGGCTGGGCAGAGAAGGAGGACAGATTTTTTCCAGCCCGGAGAAGCCTCACAGGTCCTTACTAGAGATTTACTCCCTGTAGTACAACCAGCAGTGATGCTGACTGCTCTGCCAAGGCAAGAACACCAGGCCCAGCTCTTCCAGGGATTTCCTGTCCATCCCATCCCACTGGGATCTGCTAAACAGTGGGAAAACTCAGGGATTTGAGTCACTGGTGGCCCCGCACCGCAGCTGAGCCATGCCCAAAAATCCTATTCCACTTTTCTCACGAGCTGCTTTTTGATCAAGGTTTGTTCAAACCACACACAGACTCTCATGGCATGATTAGCTGGAGATAATTAATCTTGATTACTGCTCAGTGCTATACAATAAAACATCAATCAGCTGTTTTTTCCTAATCCAGCATGTCCTTTGAGGTGTTTATTAGTGCTTTGTGGGGAAGCTTTTCCAGCATAAATCCAAAATCTGCAGAGAAGGACAGACCTGCTCCCTCTCTAGAAAGCTCAGACAGTGAAGATTTATAAGATATTAAATATATAAATCCCTTTTTCCCTCCCAGACTCTCCTCCTGGACGAAAGGGGGATGTCAGGAGCTGGATACAGGTTTTACTGAGAGTTGGGTTTTTTGACAGATATTTCCAATGAGTAGGGAAAAAAAATGGAAAACCTTGTACAAAGTTCCTTTCCTCCATCCTAAATGTTGAACAGCCAACCCCAAGGAACAGGAACAGGCAGATCCTGGGATTCTGAGCCTTAATTTGGGGGGATTCCTGCAGACAGGAAGGTGAGGGCAGCCTCAAGGAAGAGCAGACACTCATCAGTTTGCTTCTGGCATTTTTACTCAGTTCCAGGATTTATTTACAAGCAGCTGGAAAACTTCACTCCCACCCTGAGGTCTTGGCAGTGTCACGAGGTCGGGCTCTGAGAAATGTCATTTTTAACCTGTAGAACTCACCCTTAAACCCAGCAGTAAGATGGGGCTTAGCAGTGGTTTGGGGCTGAGCTGGGCTTGGCTGTCTCAAAGGTAAAGATCCTCCGCCAAAGAGTCTGGAATCTTCCCTTCAGACACAACTGGGTTTTTTTTTTTCCAAGTGATTTGAAAGCCGAAAGTACCTAAAAGTGAGTCCTGGGCTGATCCCAGCTGCCTGGAGCTGTGGGCACTCCTCAGGCCAGGTCTCAGAGCAGGTCACAGGCTCGCGGGAGGAGATGGTCAAGACAGGATGGACACCATGAGGAAACTGAGGAACAGGGCAGGCAGGAGGTGGAACACCATGGCCACGGTCCCCAGAGGGGCTGAGGACGGTGCTGCAGGACAAAGAGGGCATCAGAGCAGAGAATCAGTGACTGAACCGTGGGAAATGGATTTACAGACATAAAATTTGTTTGAGATAAGAAATGCTGACTTAGAAATGCCATGGAATGAGACAGGCATTGTTGTGAGAGAGAAATGGAAGTGGGGACAAGTTTCAAAGGGTGGCCTTGCAAATGAGACTGGATACTTCAGAGAAATAGAGCTGTGGAAGATGCATTGGAGTAGCACCCACGAGGGGTAATTTTTAGATTATTAACTTTAAGGCATTTACAGCAGAGTGTAGCAAAAGCTGATAGGCCAAGAAAAGCTTATAATAGAATTAAGAAATATTCAGCTTCTGATTGTGATGGCGTGAATTATAACATCTGTATGGTCTCACCCTTCACGAGAGACTGAAAATGGAATAGAAGTTTTTAAAACACCTCTCAGTTACCCCATCTCTAAGTCAGAAAACAACTTAATCCAACAACTGAACCTCCATGGGGAAAACATCCCTCCGTACCCCCTCATGGGATTCTCTTTGCCTGTCTAACCACGGCAAGCACCAAGCTGAGTTTGGGGCTGGAACTGGAGGATCCTCAAGTCTCCTTCAACCCAAACCACTGTGATTCTGCCTCTAAGCCCAAACCCAGCACCCCCGAGGAGGAAGGCCTGGAGGTGCTCACTCAGCAGGGATGCTCCCAGTGGGATGCCAGGATTGCTCCTCACTTCTTGGGGTCTGGTTATCGAGGAGACCCCGAGAGTGTCAAAGTCCTCGTTTCCCAGCCCGAGCAGCCAAAGAAGTCTGAATGTGTAGGATCAGCTTCTCAAGGTCGTTTATTTTCCCTTATCTAGAACATTCTTTCTCTGACCTGCTGAGCTCTGTCCAGAGCATTCTGTCTGCTCTCAGGGCAGTGTTCACATTTTATACCCAAACCTCCGTGTGCCATGGTTACAATAACGTGCCAATGTCTGTCATTGATGTTGGACAGTGTGTCTGTGCCTTAAACCAACAGAAAAGTGTCACCAGCACAGCAGGACATGGAGGGCAAGGAGAAGGAGAAGAAGGTCAGGACACGCCCAAATCCCAACATCTTGTCCCTGGAACCCCATTCTAAAAAGCCCCAAAATTCCACTTTTCCACCCTGTGTTAATCCAACTACCACACCACTCAAACCCTTGTGGTTTGTGATTCCTCACACAAAGTTGGCAGCTTTTTCCCACTAAAATGGAAGCCACAGGTGTTTTTGACTCTGTGCCAAGGTCCCCGAGCCCCTGCCAGGGTGTGGAGCCAGCCAGGGCAGCCAGAGGGATGTGCTGGGCTCCAGAATTTTCGCTCTGGCCCCAGAATTTCCCCTGCAGGCTCCTCAGCAGAGCCGCCCCACTTCCAATCCTTTCTGCAACCCCCAAAAGAAACCGTCGAACCCCAAGCGCCAGGGCCCCAGAAGTACCTGGGAATTTGGGGGTGACGAGGTTGATGTAGCCCTCCTGCACGCCCCCCGTGAGCCCGATGTGGAGCGCGTCCAGCTCCGGCTGCTGCTGCAGCGCGATCCAGTCGCGCACGGGAGCGCGGCGCTGCCAGCGCGCCAGCTCGGGCAGGTGCACGCCCAGCAGCCCCTGCACCTCCCGGGGCGTCAGCACCTAGGAGAGAAAAGCCAGATGGATCCAACAATAATAATTAATGGGAGGGAAAAAAAAAAAAAAAAAAAAAAAAAAAAAAAAAAAAAAAAAAAAAAAAAAAAAAGCCAAATGGATCCAGAAGTGGAGGCAAATGGATCCCAATGGATCCAAATGAAGCCAAATGGATCAAAAAATGGAGCCAAATGGATCCAAAAATATCCAAAAAAATAATAACTAAAAAAAGCCAAAAGGATCCAAAAATATAAAAAAAAAAATTAATAATAAAAAGCCAAATGGATCCAAAAATGGATCCAAATGAAGCCAGATGGATCAAAAAATGGAGCCAAATGGATCAAAAAATGGATCAAAAATGGATCCAAATGGATCCAAATGGATCCAAAAATGGAGCCAAATGGACCCAAATGAAGCCAAATGGATCTAAAAATATACATATATTTTAAAAATGGATCCAAATGGATCAAAAAATGGATCCAAATGGATCCAAATGAAGCCAAATGGATCCAAATGAAGTAAAATGGATCCAAATGAAGCCAAATGGATCAAAAAAAAAAAAAAAAAAAAAAAAAAAAAAGCCAAATGGATCCAAATGGATCCAAATGAAGCCAAACGGATCCAAAAATATTAAAAAAAAAAAAAAGCCCATTCACAGGTGTTTATAGACCTCGTGTTGGAGATAGAAATGAGCAAAAAAAAGTTTAATATATTCATTAAAAAGTGATAGAAAATTAATCAATATGTAATATTAAATATATAGTAATATTAAATATATATAAATTTATAAATGTTATATATATAATATAATACGAGTAACAACATTTTTATACTCTTAAATCTATATTTAATATAATTTTATATCTTAATTAAATCTTGGTTTATTTTTCTGTTTTATTTTTTATATAAATTTGTTTTAATTTTGTAGTGGTTTAGTTTGTTATAAATTTTGTTATATATATATATATATATAACAATTTTAGTTTGTTATATAATTTTGTTATAAATTTGTTTTAATTGTGTAGTGGTTTTAGTTTGTTAACGTTGAGATTTCGTTGATTTTGAGATTTCTTGGTTAATGCACGAAATAGCCTGGTGGGTTTTAGTGTTGGTTAATTCTTAGTGCACCCCTTGTGAGAGAAAGGTAAAGCAGGTTTCAAATGTTAGAAGGGCATAAAGAAAAAAAATTGTTAACAGTAACTAGAAGAAAGAGTCAAAAGAACTAGAATAAAACTTTTAGAATACTTTTCTTTTTCTTAGAATTTTTTTCCTCACTGACAATGTAAAAAAATAATACTTAAAATTTCAGTTTACTACTCCTAGAACAGTCTTTTTTTAGTTTACTTAGGGAGAGAAATTGATATATTATTTTATATCTTAATAAGATATCTTCATTTTCTATCTTAAGAAGTCAATACCTTCATTTATAAGGGTTTTATAGAAATACTGTGCTTATTTTTAATTGGTTAGTAATTATGATTGGTTAGCACATAGAGGTGCCAACGTGCTGGTAATTTGTTTTTCTTTTAAGATACTGTTGGTATATTTTTCTTTAACGATTTAGGTGTGAGTAATTGTTGCAGTCAGGATTTTTTTTTTTTTTTTCATGAGAATAAGTTGTTTTTTATCATTATGGGATTCTATTCTTAGGAAAAGTTGGCAGGTTTCTTATGGCTGTTTATTAACCTTGCAATTCGCTTAGCTGAGGGCACAAGACTTCATTTTATAGAGGTTTTTTTTTCTTTTTTTTAAGTTTTTTTTTTTTTTTACCTATATGTAACAGGGTGGGAAGGTTGGGATGGAAAGGACCCCTCTGGAAATTATTTCTGTGGGCAGAAAAAAAAAAAAAAAAAATGTGCTGCACTCAGCTGGGGGTCCCTGGTGGGGTTTCTGCCCAAATTGGTGCCTCTGCCTTGTCTGTGCTCGTGGGCCTGTCCCTGGCACCTCCACTGGCTTTGCCTCCATCCAGGACTCCAATTTCTACTCCTTAAGGAATTTCAGGCCCTTTCTCCACTTTGTGCTGCTCTAACAGAAGGAGTTCTGGGTTTGACGGAATTTGGATGGGAGGATTCCCACCGCTGGGCAAGAGAGGCAAACCCCAAGCACTCAACACAACAAAATGCAGGGGGTGAAAGGATTCCAGCTCACCATCAGCGAGTCTCTTCTCAAAGTCACAAAGGTGGCCACGTTCATGTTCACGTCGTGCTCGCTGAGAACCTTGAGATCTGCAGCAGGAGCCCCCTCTGGCACCAAAGCAAGGAGAGTATCAAAGCACGGCAGACCCCAAAGGAGCACTCTGCACAAAATCAGGATTTCTCCAAAATCCATTGGGCTGGGGCTGGCAACACACTGAGGTCCAGCTGCAAAACGTGGGGACGCTCCTCCTCCTTTTATTGGCAGTTATTTTGTTGGGCATTAAAAATCCGTGGCCATGCCAGATGAGGGAAAGAAGGGTGAGGGGAATTTGGAAAAATTTTTGGCTTAACAGGGGGAAAAAAAAAAAAAAATTGTGACATGGAAAAGGGATTTGAGATAAATCCCGAGTTCGATTTTCCTTGTGATGGTCTGGAAACAGATTTGGACAATTTAAAGCAGGCAGAGAATATTTTATGCTGGAAAGACAAACTTTTAGCAACCTGACTTTGAAAATTCCCAAATCTTCGATGGATTTTGATACCCATTTATTTTGTGGCTAAGAGTTCTCTTTCCCCACAGCATCCTGTTTGTTTTTTGTTTTTTTTTTTTAACATACCCAGGTAAGGTAAAATCAGCTCATAGTAAGCAGGTAAATGGTGCTGGTCAGAGAAAGCTTCTTTGGCTTTCTGGTACAAGAGGTTCTTCGTCTCCTGGGAACAGGCTGAAGGATTCAGAGAGACCACTCTGCAGGAAAATAAAGATTTAGGGTGAAAATAGCTTTTACATGTTCAACTTTTGCATATTCTGAGTGTTTTTCTGGGTTTCCCTGCACAGCACAGGTGATCCCCAATTCCCAGCTCTATGCAGAGAAGCTGAGAGGAAAAACAACGGCCCAGTCTCCTGCTGAGAATTTCTCCTTCAAGGGATGATGGCTCTGATGGTGCCCAATAAATCCGTAATTACCACTTTGCCAAGTGGTAATTAATTAATTTCATTTCGTTTCACTCAGCCTTGCTGAGGAATTCAAACTGGAAATGCTTAAAAGCCACGAGGATGTGGCACTTGATGGTTTAGTGGTGACCACGGCGGTGGCTGATGATCTGAGAGGCCTTTCCCAGCCTTAAGGACTCAGTAACTCTGTGAAATCCAATTTAATTCACTCTTTTTGCAGACGAAAGCGGGCACAGAGTCAGATTCGCAGCCTGCTGGGCTGAAATAAACAGAGTTTGATTGGAAATCCGAGCCCTGCCCGGCAGGCTCGAAGGTGCTTCCTAAATTCCCTTTCCCTGAGAGCAAAAAAAAAAGGGGAAGGATGGGGAAGGGCTTTTGGAAGAAGCCCAGGACAGCCCGATTTGGGGCTCACCTGAGGCTGGGCGGGTCGATGGCTTTCAGCTGGGTGGCATTCAGCAGGCACACGTACTCGGTGCCAATGGCATCCAGGGCCGTGGCATTCAGGGCATTGCCCAGCTCCACGTAGCGTTTAATTGCTGCTGAGGCCTGGGGAACACAGTTAATTAGGTGAAGTTAATGGCACCAGAAGGTGTGGTTTCACCCCCGGGAAGAAAAGTCTGTATTTGATGCCTACAAAAATGCAACGGAACCATTTCAGATCTGTTCGTGTTGCTGTGAGTTTTGTGGTAGAGATGGAAATGAGATGAGATATTTGGGTTTTTTATGTAGAATAGTTGTTTTTTGTATTGTACACCATTTATATTATTTTGGTATTTTAATTTTTAATTTTATTTATTCTTTTATTTATTTATTTATTTACTTATTTTTATTTATTTATTTGTTTTTATTTATTTATTTATTTGATTTATTCTTTATTCTTTATTCTTTATTACTTATTATTTATTATTATTTTACGGCATACCATTTTTATACGGTATTAGAAGGTGTCGTGTTTGAATTTAATTGGTGTTTAATTGAATTTAATCTAGTGAAACTTAGTTCATTGGTTGGTAAGGGTTATTGTTTATTAAACAATATATGTTATATATTTATATATCTGTTATATGTTTATGGAACTCTTTTATAGGTATGTTTCTATATTTTTAATGGATTTTTATGGGATAAACTTCTTGTTTTATAGGTGTGAACTGTTTTTTTTACAGTAATAGATTGTTGTACTAACTGATTTTTATTCTTGTGTTGTTTCTTTTTTTTTAATGGGAATTTAACAGGTTAGCTTAGAACAGAAAGGCCTGATTTTATGAAGCCTTTCTTTTATAAAGCTTATGCTCGTTGGGCCACCCAAAATTCCAGCACCAGAGATGCTTCAACCACCTGGGAACCCCCTCAGCGAATCCCAAACCAGCCCCCAAAGCCAGGAAAGCAACGCCAAGCCCCTACCAGGGACTCCGAGGGCCGGGGCTGGGTTTTCAGGAATGCAGCCAGCATGTCAGCTGAGCTCAGCTTCCAGCTGGAAATCTCCTCCGGGCTGAGCAGGGGAAGGAACGGGCCCATGCTGGAGAGCACGTTTTCGGGATAACCATCGGGATACCTCTGCGGAGACACCGCGGTTTATGGGGACGGAGCGGGGCTGAGGGAAAGGTGGACTGAGGATTTTAGGGCTGGTTTCATCTCTCAGACAGGGATTGGAGGGAGGATGGAGCCACGTTGCTCTCAGAGGTGCCCTGTGAAAGGCTGAGGGCCAACAGGCCAGGCAAACTCTGATTAGACGTAGAAATAAGAGATAAGAAAGAAGCATTTTCCCAGTAAAGGTGGTGAAAACCTGGGAGAGGAGCTGAGAGACAGTGGATTAACATCCTTGCAGATCCTAAATTCCCCAGGACAAGCCCCTGAGAGATCCCATCACTGGAAATTTGAGCCTCATCCTTGGAGATCCTAAAATCCCCAGGACAAGGCCCCGAGAGATCCCATCAGTGGAAATTCGAGCCCTATCCTTGGAGATCCTAAATTCCCCAGGATAAGGCCCTGAGAGATCCCATCAGTGGAAATTTCTTGGAGATCCTAAATTCCCCAGGACAAGGCCCCTGAGAGATCCCATCAGTGGAAATTTGACTCCTATCCTTGGAGATCCTAAATTCCTCAGGACAAGCCCCTGAGAGATCCCATCAGTGGAAATTTGAGCCTCATCCTTGGAGATCCTAAAATCCCCAGGACAAGGCCCTGAGAGATCCCATCAGTGGAAATTCGAGCCCTATCCTTGGAGATCCTAAATTCCCAGGACAAGCCCCTGAGAGATCCCATCAGTGGAAATTTGAGCCCTATCCTTGGAGATCCTAAATTCCCCAGGACAAGCCCCTGAGAGATCCCATCAGTGGAAATTTGAGCCTCATCCTTGGAGATCCTAAATTCCCCAGGACAAGCCCCTGAGAGATCCCATCAGTGGAAATTTGAGCCCTGTCCTTGGAGATCCTAAATTCCCCAAGACAAGCCCCTGAGAGATCCCATCAGTGGAAATTTGAGCCTCATCCTTGGAGATCCTAAATTCCCCAGGACAAGCCCCTGAGAGATCCCATCACTGGAAATTTGAGCCTCATCCTTGGAGATCCTAAAATCCCCAGGACAAGCCCCTGAGAGATCCCATCAGTGGAAATTTGAGCCTCATCCTTGGAGATCCTAAAATCCCCAGGACAAGCCCCTGAGAGATCCCATCAGTGGAAATTTGAGCCTCATCCTTGGAGATCCTAAAATCCCCAGGACAAGGCCCTGAGAGATCCCATCACTGGAAATTCGAGCCCTATCCTTGGAGATCCTAAATTCCCAGGACAAGCCCCCGAGAGATCCCATCAGTGGAAATTTGAGCCTCATCCTTGGAGATCCTAAATTCCCCAGGACAAGCCCCCGAGAGATCCCATCAGTGGAAATTTCTTGGAGATCCTAAATTCCCCAGGATAAGGCCCCTGAGAGATCCCATCAGTGGAAATTTGACTCCTATCCTTGGAGATCCTAAATTCCCCAGGATAAGGCCCTGAGAGATCCCATCAGTGGAAATTTGAGCCTCATCCTTGGAGATCCTAAAATCCCCAGGACAAGGCCCTGAGAGATCCCATCACTGGAAATTTGAGCCTCATCCTTGGAGATCCTAAATTCCCCAGGACAAGGCCCCTGAGAGATCCCATCAGTGGAAATTTGACTCCTATCCTTGGAGATCCTAAATTCCTCAGGACAAGCCCCTGAGAGATCCCATCAGTGGAAATTTGAGCCTCATCCTTGGAGATCCTAAATTCCCCAGGACAAGGCCCTGAGAGATCCCATCAGTGGAAATTTGAGCCCTATCCTTGGAGATCCTAAATTCCCCAGGACAAGCCCCTGAGAGATCCCATCAGTGGAAATTTGACTCCTATCCTTGGAGATCCTAAAATCCCCAGGACAAGCCCATGAGAGATCCCATCAGTGGAAATTTGAGCCCTGTCCTTGGAGATCCTAAATTCCCCAAGACAAGCCCCCGAGAGATCCCATCAGTGGAAATTTGAGCCTCATCCTTGGAGATCCTAAAATCCCCAGGACAAGGCCCCGAGAGATCCCATCAGTGGAAATTCGAGCCCTATCCTTGGAGATCCTAAATTCCCCAGGATAAGGCCCTGAGAGATCCCATCAGTGGAAATTTCTTGGAGATCCTAAATTCCCCAGGACAAGGCCCCTGAGAGATCCCATCAGTGGAAATTTGACTCCTATCCTTGGAGATCCTAAATTCCTCAGGACAAGCCCCTGAGAGATCCCATCAGTGGAAATTTGAGCCTCATCCTTGGAGATCCTAAATTCCCCAAGACAAGCCCCCGAGAGATCCCATCAGTGGAAATTTGAGCCTCATCCTTGGAGATCCTAAATTCCCCAGGATAAGGCCCTGAGAGATCCCATCAGTGGAAATTTCTTGGAGATCCTAAATTCCCCAGGACAAGGCCCCTGAGAGATCCCATCAGTGGAAATTTGACTCCTATCCTTGGAGATCCTAAATTCCCCAGGATAAGGCCCCGAGAGATCCCATCAGTGGAAATTTGACTCCTATCCTTGGAGATCCTAAATTCCCCAGGACAAGCCCCTGAGAGATCCCATCACTGGAAATTTGAGCCTCATCCTTGGAGATCCTAAATTCCCCAGGACAAGCCCCTGAGAGATCCCATCAGTGGAAATTTGAGCCTCATCCTTAGAGATCCTAAATTCCCCAGGACAAGCCCCTGAGAGATCCCATCAGTGGAAATTTGACTCCTATCCTTGGAGATCCTAAAATCCCCAGGACAAGCCCATGAGAGATCCCATCAGTGGAAATTGGACATTTTTGGGCTGGAATTACCTCTTCCAGGTATTCCTTCAGCACAGCCAGCTGGGGGTTGCTGAAGGGGTAGGTGAGGACCTGGGAGAGGTGATTTTCCAGGGAGGAATTCCGGAGGCAGGCGCGCAGCTGCTCGGGGGTGTAGTAGGCAGGCATCAGCTCATCGTTCAGAATTGTCTCTGTTATCTCCAGCTCAGCTGGGCAACCTGCTGAAGCCATGGCAAACTCAGGGTTCAGTTAAATCCTTTGGCTCCAAGCTTTGGGCCCCAGAGTCATTTTGGCTGGAAAAGCCTCCAAGGTTGATCTGTGCCCCATCCCCACTTTGTCACCAGCACTGAGCTCCTCGGACACCTCCAGGGATGGGCACTCCAAACCTCCCTGGGAGCCCCTCCCGAGGCCTGAGGAGCTCCGGGGTGACCCCTGGTCCCCGAGGGAGTGTCAGGGTGACCCCTGATCCCAGAGGGAGTGTCAGGGTGACCCCTGATCCCAGAGGGAATGGTCTGGATCAGGGGGAGCTCCCGTACCGTCCGCTCGCTTGTGCCGGCGGGGCAGGAGCTCCCCGACGACGGTGGCCAGCTCCTCCCTGGACAGGGGGGAATCCCAGGCAAAGTTCCTCAGCCAGGTGGTCAAAGCCTTCTGCAAGGAAAAGGGATCATCAGGGGGATTTGGGAATGCTGGGTGTGCCTCCAGCACAGCCCCTGCTCCTCACACACCGGGCTCTGAGCCTGGAGATCCTGAACCAAAAGCGATTCCTTAAATGTTCGATTCCCCCTTTCCCCCAGCCCATCGGTGACTGGAGCTCCTCACAAAGCACCAGCAGTGATTCCTGCTCTCCCCAGGTGACAGGAAGGGCTGGATTTGCAGTTCCAGCCTGTCATCTCTGGTGCCTTAAGTTGGAGCTTTCATGGTTTCCAGATTCGGGACTGCATTGGTTTATAACTCTCAACTCCATTTGAAGGGTCAGCAAGTTCTCCTCACAGCTCAGGCACACAGAACAATCCTTTTCCAGCCCCAGAACCAAGGACACGGCTGCAGCTTCAGCCCCAAGAAGTGCAAACAGCAGGGAATGGAGGAGAGCAGCCTGGGAGGGTGGGACTGCAGCACCTGAGCTGGAATTGGACACTGAACCCCAGTGTGCAAATGGAACAAAACTTAGAAAAGTGTGAAAACTCCTGAGCCAGGGTCCATCTTGGGTGGAGCCTTGGCCAGGCCCTTGTACTGCCCAAGGTGCATCCTTTGAGGGCCTTTTCATAAATCCCTGCTTTATTCTTGAACTCTGCCCAGCCTCTGTTCCAGGCAGCCTCTCCAGGCACCAGCAGCACCCCAAATTGCAGATTAATTGTTCTGGTGGCTGGAAGGGATGAGCAGGATATCCCTGCTCATGCTCCTGGAGCTCAGGTAGGATCTGGGATTGGGACACGGCCCTCCCACTGTCCTGATTGGGAGTGGGGACATCCACAGCAGAGCTGGGGCTCTTCCATCCCACCTCCCCAGGGCCCTGGGGCCTCTCAGGGCTGAGCAGCAGCCCCAAAAAGCCTTTTCATAAATCCCTGCTTTATTCCTGAACTCTGCCCAGCCTCTGTTCCAGGCACCAGCAGCTCCGTGGAGCCTCCCTTCCCGCACATCCCCATCCCTGTGGCCCCAGGTGCTTTGGGAAGGCAGAAGGTCAGGCTGGCTCAGCACCCCCAGCAGCCCCCAGCCCCCCTCCCAGCCCAGCAGCACTTCCCAAAGCCCCCCAGGCCCACCCTGGGGATCTGCTGCAGGATGCTGGGATCCAGCACGGGGATCAGCCCGCTCAGCTCGCTCAGGGTGAACGCTGACCACGCCGCAGGAGGCCTGCACACAAACACGTGGGGCAAGTAAGTCAAACCTAGGAAAAGAAAAGCTTTATAAAACGTAATTTAAACCTTACTAAGCTCACCTATTGAATTTCCATAGGAAAATAAAAATAAATTTACAAAAAAATAAAAACACTTATTAAAAACACTTATAAAAATGAAAATTAATTTACATAACAATCTTGTAAGAAAACTACAATTCACATAACTATTCTTGTAAGACAACAGTTTGCACCTACTAAAATAAGACATCTATCCCATAAAAATCCATAAAGAAAATATATAGACTATCTAGAAGAAGTTTAATAAACATATACACTATCCATTACCAAGAAATCAACTGAGTTTCAATCATTTACTAACCTATTAAATTCAAACACAGTACCTTCTAATATCATATAAAATGAGCTATATACAGTAAAAATTCAGCTATTCTACACAAAAAAAATTAAAAACCAGTGTCTCATCTGTCCCATTTCTATCTCTAACAAAAAGCTACAACAGAAACGAGCAGGAATCACCTCTCAAGGAAGAGCAAAACTGAAAAATCCACCTTTAAATCCCCCGGGATTACATCCTCGTTACACGTGGCACTAAGAAAACATCAGGTTTAAACCCTCCAACACCTCAATCACTCCCTGTTGCACCAAAGGTCATTGCAGGAGAGCAGGAGAAGTTGTCCGGGACATAAATCAGAGCAGCTGGGTGGGAAAACGGCCTTGAGCAAACACATTCTTTTCTTAAGGCTCTTTCTGGAATCCAAGGAATTTCTCTTGCTCACTCTGGCCCAATTCAGCGCCAAGATCTTGGGGCAACTGACACGGGAAGGGAAATATTTTGCTTCCCTGCATGTTAGAATAGGGATTTATCAAACATCTCTGACTGGGCAGGCAGAGGCAGATTGGCTCCTGGAAATCTGGGCCTGAGCAACAGCTTGAGCTCACCTGTGATCACCAGGCCAGTCAGAGAAGTTTGATTAATGGACAATTAATTTTTTTTTTAAGAGGAAAAGCTTTTATAAAGAGCAAGAGAGACACAGAAGTGACCACTTATTTTTGAGGAGAATTACACCCAGGCCTTTCAACTGAAATAATTTCAACTAAACAACATAAAAGACCCAGTGCAAAGCTCAAAAGCAAGAAGATTTTGGGGTTTTGATCGAGCTGCTTGGCTGGAGTTCACTCAGGCCTTAATAGCACGATGGGTTTGATGAAGGGAACAGTCCAGGAGAAAAACCCATACCCAAAGGTGGTGTTGCCACTGCTGAGGACGTCCCTGATGGCCTCTTCTTGCTCAGGCAGGAAAGATCCACACTGGCTCAAATCCTTCAGCAAACTGCCCCCAGAACTCCTGATGTACTCCCCACCCAGGTCACACACCAGCCAGCCCAGGATCTCAGCGTTCTCCTTATTTATCTGTGTGCCTGGAATTCTCTGGAATGAAGGCAGAGGCATTAACTGGGATGGAGCATCCCTGGACCCCAATTCCTGCAGGATCCCAGTCAAGCCCCACAGGATCCCAATTCCTGCAGGATCCCAGTCAAGCCCCACAGGATCCCAAGCCCTGCAGGGTCTCAGCATTTTTCTTGTTTCTTTGTGTGCCAGGAATTCTCTGGAATAAAGGCAGAGGCATTAATTGGGATGGAGCATCCCTGGACCCCAAGCTCTGCGGGATCCCAATTCCTGCAGGATCCCAATTCCTGCAGGATCCCAAGCCCTGCAGGATCCCAAACCCTGCAGGATCTCAGCATTTTCCTTGTTTATTTGTGTGCCAGGAATTATCTGGAATAAAGCAAGAGGCATTAATTGGGATGGAGCATCCCTGGACCCCAATTCCTGCAGGATCCCAGTCAAGCCCCACAGGATCCCAATTCCTGCAGGATCCCAGTTCCTGCAGGATCCCAATCCCTGCAGGACCCCAAGCCCTGCAGGATCCCAAGCCCTGCAGGATCCCAGAATTTTCCTTGTTTATTTGTGTGCCAGGAATTCTCTGGAATGAAGGCAGAGGCATTAACTGGGATGGAGCATCCCTGGACCCCAATTCCTGCAGGATCCCAGTCAAGCCCCACAGGATCCCAGTTCCTGCAGGACCCCAATCCCTGCAGGATCCCAAACCCTGCAGGATCTCAGCATTTTCCTTGTTTATTTGTGTGCCAGGAATTCTCTGGAATAAAGGCAGAGGCATTAATTGGGATGGAGCATCCCTGGACTCCAAGCTCTGCAGGATCCCAATTCCTGCAGGATCCCAAGCCCTGCAGGATCCCAGTTCCTGCAGGATCTCAGCATTTTCCTTATTTATTTGTGTGCCAGGAATTCTCTGGAATAAAGCAAGAGGCATTACTTGGGATGGAGCATCCTTGGATCCCAAGCTCTGCAGGACCCCAGTCAAGCCCTACAGGACCCCAATCCCTGCAGGACCCCAATCCCTGCAGGATTCCAATCCCAGGGTCTCATCATTTTCCTTGTTTATTTGTGTGCCAGGAATTCTTTGGAATAAAGGCAGAGGCATTAATTGGGATGGAGCATCCCTGGACCCCAATCCCTGCAGGACCCCAATCCCTGCAGGACCCCAATTCCTGCAGGATCCCAATTCCTGCAGGACCCCAATCCCTGCAGGATCCCAATCCCTGCAGGACCCCAATCCCTGCAGGATCCCAATCCCTGCAGGACCCCAATCCCTGCAGGACCCCAATTCCTGCAGGACCCCAATCCCTGCAGGATCCCAATCCCTGCAGGACCCCAATCCCTGCAGGACCCCAATTCCTGCAGGACCCCAATCCCTGCAGGATCCCAATTCCTGCAGGACCCCAATTCCTGCAGGACCCCAATCCCTCTCCTCATACCAGACACTCCAGAGCCTCCAGGAGCAGCTGCTGCCTCTGAGGGGCCTCCCTGGGCAGAACATCCACGTTTGCCTTCCCAACGTTGGTGAAGAACTGGCTGCAGTTCCCTGTGGCTGCATAGTCTGAGGGGCTGGGAAGACAAACTCCATGAATTTTAGGGAATGAGATCGAGCTCAGCACATCCCGTGTCTGATAAAACATCTTCCACACTGAACTCCAGGAGCTGCTCTTCCCCCAGTTTTCTTCTATGCCATTAAATCCTTTTAAAATCCCTTGAGTTTAAAAAATGGTTCTTAAAAAAAAAATCAGTTTTCACCTGATGGAATTTTGTTGTGTGAGACACAGCTTAAAACTGTTCAGGGTTTGGGTACAGAACCACAGCAGGAAGGTGCTGGAACAGGGGAATCCACTTTATTCCCTGTTTTCTTTGGTGTTGTAAGGGAAAAGCACATTCAGAGGCCTGGGAATGCTAAAATTGGCCTTGGACACTGCCTGGGATGGGGCAGCCTCAGCTCCTCTGTGAAACCTGGGCCTCCCCACCCTCACAAGGAAGGATTTATTCCCATTTCTCACACAAATCTACCCTCCTGCAGCTTTCTGCAATCCCATTTTTTATTCCCCAGGAAGAAGCCTAAACAACTCTGAGCTAGAAATAAAATCAGTCAGCCTGGCTATAAACTAATCCTCATTTTTCCCTATGTTGCTCTAAGGCAACGGGATGAAAAGCACAGCAGAGTTACCTCAAAAACAGCAGCAGGTCTTGGGGATAACTGTCCCAATCCTTGGGAATCCCATGCAGAGTCACCAACTTCAGCAAGCAGCTCAGCTGGAGGGACACCAGGGATGGCATCAAGGAGAGGAAGCACCAGGAAACACAGGGAAAAGGTAAAATAATGTCAAGATTGTGGGAATTTCAGGCTTTCTGTGCTGGCAAGCCCCCAAGAGAATTGCATTGACCTGAGGCCGTGGAGAAGCTTCCAAAATGGAATGACAGAGCTGGGGTTGTGGGTGTGGAGTTTGGATAGAAGTAACATCCCATGGTGGGAAACGTAAGAGTTTAAAGCTTTAGAATATAGAATATAAAAGATGTATTTTTAGCATATAGTATATCTAGAACATAGCATTTTAGAATATAGTATTTATAGAATCTATTTTAGAATGTAGTAATAAATATTTTGTTTTAAGGCAGAGGCTGGTCCTTCTTCCCCTTCTCCCCCATGGGTTTGGGTGGTTTTGTGTAATTGGATAAAAAGTCCCCATTGCGGGCATGGGTGGTTGGTTATTGGGTTAAAAGTGAAAATAATTCAGGTGTCATTTCTTAATTGCTCAGTTTATCCTTAAAAAGCCTTGTAGAGAGAGAGACGGGGCTGCATTTTTAGTTTGTTGGAGTGAAGTGCTGCAGAACTCAGGGTTTGTGAGACTGTGACAGGGATGGGAACTAACAAACATCTGAGTCTGAACAAGAACTACTGACTCATGAATTTAATCCTGACCCTGGCAGAAGCAACAAAAAAGCAAAGAATCCACAAAGGGTTTTGCACTGCTCTGAAGAAAGAAAAAAAAAAAAAAAAAAAAAAAAAAAGAGAGAGGAGACAAAAAGATGGAAATCAGAGGGTTTGGAGTGCTCCTCTCTTCAGGGAAATTCCGAGCTGCGGGAAGGACACTCAGGACATTTGTTCACAGGAAGGGGCCACAGGGATCACCCTGCCACCCCAACGACCCCCCCTGTCCCTGGGTCACCCTCTGGGGGAAGAACCTGTCCCCAAAACCCATCCTAACCCCCTCTGGCACATCCCTGCTCCAGCCCCTGAAGCCTAAGGGTTGTTCTGGCTGAACAATTTCCTGCAGGACAACAGCAAACCCTTGGGAATGGGGGCATTACCTGGTCCTGGCCCAGCCTGACCTTCTTCTTCCTCATGACCTTGGCCAGCTCCTGGAACCTCTCTGCCCCCACAGCGCTGGCAGCTGCACAGGTGAAGCCCTGGAGCACAGACTGGGAGAGCCTGGGAATTCCCAGCAGGAAAATCAGAAGGGAAAAGCCTTCAGGAAGGTGCATTCAGAGCAGGACTCTGCTGACCCCACTGCTCCTTCCACATATAAATCTCTGCTTTCGTAACTTTCATCTCAAATACGCCAAAACACACATCAGCCCCTCTAAAGGAATCCCTGGAATTGCCCTCTGGAAGGTTGGGAAATGCATTCCCTGCTTGGAAATGCCTTCCAGAGGCAATCTGGAGCAAGATTCCAGGTGCAGCCTGAGCCAGCAGCATCACTTTAGACAGCAGATGTGGCCCCAGGGTGTATTTGACAGCTGAGCCCTGGTAAATCTGGGTGTTCCATGGCTGTGTTTGGGTTCCCATCCCATTTCCCATCTGCTTCCGTGGGTTCCAGGGGGTGGATGTGGGATGCACCACGGGAAGGGTGGGAACTGCCAGGAAAACAAGCAGAAAAAGGAAGGAGAGGAGGAAAACCTTTACCTGCTGAAGTCAGGCTCTGCCTTCACCACATCACTGAAGAACATGGCAGCCTGGGAAGCAGAGGCAGAGCTCGGAGGTTTTCCAGGGAAAAGGGCTCCCTTTCCAGGGGGGGTTTGTGGAATTCACGGCCCCACAGAGGGCAGGGCTGGCAGGGAGGGGAGGGAGGAGCCCAGCCCCCCTTACCTGCTCTCTGCTCCACGGTTTGCTGTTGAGATCCTGCACGTTTGGCTCCTCTTCCCCAAAAACAAGCAGGGATTTTGGGATGTAGCTGGCCAGAGCGTTGGGAATGAGTTTGACCAGCTCAGCGGGGCGGCCAACCCTGGAGGAAACCTTCAAAAACAGAACAAACCATGGCAAATCCCCCCCAGTTTTAACCCAAATCAGGGCAGCACCAGAACCAGAGCATTGCTTAGGTTGGGATCAAATCCAACCCTGAACGAATTCCGCTCCGTTTATACTCTTTCCCTGGGAACATCCACTGGGAAGCAGGATTTTGGGAGCGCCCCAGGAACCAAATCCCTGCTGTCCCCAGGAGGCTGAGCCGGCCGAGGACGGTGGCACAGGGGCAGTGGCAGGGTGAGAGTGGCCTGTCCTGCTGCCACCCTGCCTGGCAGTGACCGACCCCGCGGGGAGCGCTGGCAGGCGGGCAAGGCGCTGGAATGTGGAATTCAGGATACAGAACGTGCATCCTTAGAATAAAGCCTACCTAGAACACAGAATTCTAGACTATGCTATACCTGGAATCTATTTGAGAATATAGAAACACGTATTGCCTTTTAGAATCTATTTTATAGATATATAGAATATATTTTAGATATATATATATAGAATATATTTTAGAATATAGAAACACGTATTGCATTTTAGAATCTATTTTATAGATATATAGAATATATTTTAGAATATAGAAATATATATTTGGCTTTAGAATATATTTTATAGATATATAGAATATATTTTAGAATATAGAAATATATATTTCATTTTAGAATCCATTTTATAAATATATATAGAACCTATTTGAGAATATAGAAACACGTATTGCCTTTTAGAATCTATTTTATAGATATATAGAATATATTTTAGATATATATATATAGAATATATTTTAGAATATAGAAATATATATTTCATTTTAGAATCTATTTTATAGATATATAGAATATATTTTAGATATATATATATAGAATATATTTTAGAATATAGAAATATATATTTCATTTTAGAATCTATTTTATAGATATATAGAATATATTTTAGAATATAGAAATATATATTTCATTTTAGAATCTATTTTATAGATATATAGAATATATTTTAGAATATAGAAATATATATTTCATTTTAGAATCCATTTTATAGATATATAGAATCTATTTGAGAATATAGAAATATATATTTAGCTTTAGAATATATTTTATATATATATAGAATATATTTTAGAATATAGAAATATTTATTTCCTTTTAGAATCTATTTTATAAATATATATAGAATCTATTTGAGAATATAGAAACACGTATTTCCTTTTAGAATCTATTTTATAGATATATAGAATATATTTTAGATATATATATAGAATATATTTTAGAATATAGAAATATATATTTCATTTTAGAATCTATTTTATAGATATATAGAATATATTTTAGATATATATATAGAATATATTTGAGAATATAGAAACACGTATTGCATTTTAGAATCTATTTTATAGATATATAGAATATATTTTAGAATATATATATAGAATATATTTTAGAATATAGAAATATATATTTCATTTTAGAATCCATTTTATAGATATATAGAATCTATTTGAGAATATAGAAATATATATTTAGCTTTAGAATATATTTTATATATATATAGAATATATTTTAGAATATAGAAATATTTATTTCCTTTTAGAATCTATTTTATAAATATATATAGAATCTATTTGAGAATATAGAAACACGTATTTCCTTTTAGAATCTATTTTATAGATATATAGAATATATTTTAGAATATAGAAATATTTATTTCCTTTTAGAATCTATTTTATAGATATATAGAATATATTTTAGATATATATATATAGAATATATTTGAGAATATAGAAATATATATTTAGTTTTAGAATATATTTTATATATATATATAGAATATATTTTAGAATATAGTAATATATATTTCATTTTAGAATATATATTTAGTTTTAGAATATATTATATATATATAATATATTTTAGAATATAGAAATACATCTTTAGTTTTAGAATATATTTTATAGATATATAGAATATATTTTGGAATATAGAAATATATATTTCGTTTTAGAATATATTATATATATACAATATATTTTAGAATACAGAAATACATCTTTAGTTTCAGAATATATTTTATATATATATAAAATATATTTTAGAATATAGAAAAATATATTTCATTTTAGAATATATTTTATAGATATATAGAATATATTTTAGAATATAGAAATATATATTTCGTTTTAGAATCTATTTTATAGATATATATATATAGAATATATTTGAGAATATAGAAATATATATTTCGTTTTAGAATCTATTATAGATATATAGAGAATATATTTTAGAATATAGAAATATATATTTAGTTTTAGAATATATTTTATATATATAATCTATTTTAGAATATAGAAATATATATTTAGTTTTAGAATCTATTTTATATATGTATATAATCTATTTTAGAATATAGTAATATGTATTTAGTTTTAGAATATATTTTATAGATATACATATAGAATATATTTTAGAATATAGAAATATATATTTAGTTTTAGAATATATTTTATATATATAGAGAGAATATATTTTAGAATAAAGAAGTATATATTTCATTTTAGAATATATTTTATATATATATATAATATATTTTAGAATATAGAAATATATATATTTTTTTTAGAATAAATTTTATCGATATATAGAATGTATTTTAGAATATAGAAATATATATCTCGTTTTAGAATCTATTTTATATATATATATAACATATTTTTGAATATAGAAATATATATTTAGTTTTAGAATCTATTTTATATATATATATAAAATATAGAAATATATATTTAGTTTTAGAATCTATTATATATATATATACATAAAATATAGAAATATATATTTAGTTTTAGAATCTATTTTTTATATATGTATAAAATATAGAAATATAGATTTAATTTTAGAATCTATTTTATATATATATATATAAAATATAGAAATATAGATTTAGTTTTAGAATCTATTTATATATATATATATAAAATATAGAAATATATATTTAGTTTTAGAATCTATTTTTATATATATATATATAAAATATAGAAATATAGATTTAGTTTTAGAATCTATTTATATATATATATAAAATATAGAAATATAGATTTAGTTTTAGAATCTATTTATATATATATATATAAAATATAGAAATATAGATTTAGTTTTAGAATCTATTATATATATATATATATAAAATATAGAAATATAGATTTAGTTTTAGAATCTATTTTATATATATATATAAAATATAGAAATATAGATTTAGTTTTAGAATCTATTTATATATATATATATAAAATATAGAAATATAGATTTAGTTTTAGAATCTATTTTTATATATATATATATAAAATATAGAAATATAGATTTAGTTTTAGAATCTATTTTATATATATATATAAAATATAGAAATATAGATTTAGTTTTAGAATCTATTTTATATATAAAATATAGAAATATAGATTTAGTTTTAGAATCTATTTTATATATATAAAATATAGAAATATAGATTTAGTTTTAGAATCTATTTTATATATATATATAAAATATAGAAATATAGATTTAGTTTTAGAATCTATTTTATATCTATAAAATATAGAAATATAGATTTCGTTTTAGGCTGGAGGCTGCTCCTGGTTCCTCCCCTTCTCGCCGGTGCCTTTGGGTGGCTCTGTGAAATGGGGTAAAAAGCCCCACTGCGGGCAGGGCTGGCTGGTTTTTGGTTGCGCTAGAAATGGAAACAATTCAGGTGTGGTTTCTCAGGTGGGCCCGGCGAGCAGCGCTGCCAGCCCTGCTCCTGTGCCCGGCCTGAGCACACCAAGCGGGCTCACCTTTTCCACCAGGCTCCTCCTCAGAGCAGCGGGCAGAGCGTCCACGTGCCGGGCAAAGCCTGGCAGCTGCAGAGCCTCCAGGACAACCTCTGGGGACAAGCTCCGGAGCGTGCTGCTGTTGAGGCCGCCCACCAGCGTGCCCAGCTCTGCCAGGCTCCGTCCATCCAGGATCTGCAAGGGAATCCCACAGAAAATCAGCTTGGAAAAGACCCTCGAGACCTGTCGCTGTCGAGCAGGACGGGAACAGAGAACTCCAGATCAGAAGGCAAAGAAAATGAGCTCTGATTTATTTCAGATATACCACTCTATATATAGAGAACATCGAGAAGACTAATTTCATTGGTCTTAAAAACATCCCACACCATTGGTGTGCAGTGAATGACACACAGCAGCAAAACATATCTATAAACAATGTGAATAACAAGGTAGATTAGAGAATTATTTACATTCTTTCCCAACTGTTTCCCAGGCTCTTGCCTGGTTAGAAAACCTTTCTCTTTCTCTCTGCCTGAGCTGAGAATATCCACAGAGACCCTCGAGCCCCAGCTGTGCCCAAGGCCACCTTGTCCCCAGCCCAGAGCTCGGAGTGCTCATGCCTTCAGTTTGAGATTTTGTCTTTTCCAGCTTCTGAACTCCATTTGAAGGGTCAGCAAGTTCTCCTCACAGCTCAGGCACACAGAACAATCCTTTTTTTGTTGGATTAAGCCCTTTTCTAACCCAGGGATGGGGTAACTGAGAGGCATTCTAAAAACTTTTATTCCATTTTCAGTCTCTCGTGAAGGGTGAGACCATACAGATGTTATAATTCACGCCATCACAATCAGAAGCTGAATATTTCTTAATTCTATTATAAGCTTTTCTTGGCCTATCAGCTTTTGCTACACTCTGCTGTAAATGCCTTAAGGTTGATAATCTAAAAATTACCCCTCGTGGGTGCTACTCCAATGCATCTTCCACAGCTCTATTTCTCTGAAGTATCCAGTCTCATTTGCAAGGCCACCCTTCGAAACTTGTTCCACTTCCATTTCTCTCTCAACAGTGCCTGTTTCTCTAGAAATTCATATTTCTCTACAAACGTTTCTCTGCAAATTCATTTCCTGCACTTTTCCAGCCCCAGAACCAAGGACACGGCTGCAGCTTCAGCCCCAAGAAGTGCAAACAGCAGGGAATGGAGGAGAGCAGCCTGGGAGGGTGGGACTGCAGCACCTGAGCTGGAATTGGACACTGAACCCCAGTGTGGAACTGGAACAAAACTTAGAAAAGTGTGAAAACTCCTGAGCCAGGGTCCATCTTGGGTGGAGCCTTGGCCAGGCCCTTGTACTGCCCAAGGTGCATCCTTTGAAGGCCTTTTCATAAACCCCTGCTTTATTCTTGAACTCTGCCCAGCCTCTGTTCCAGGCAGCCTCTCCAGGCACCAGCAGCACCCCAAATTGCAGATTAATTGTTCTGGTGGCTGGAAGGGATGAGCAGGATATCCCTGCTCATGCTCCTGGAGCTCAGGTAGGATCTGGGATTGGGACACGGCCCTCCCACTGTCCTGATTGGGAGTGGGGACATCCACAGCAGAGCTGGGGCTCTTCCATCCCACCTCCCCAGAGCCCTGGGGCCTCTCAGGGCTGAGCAGCAGCCCCAAAAAGCCTTTTCATAAATCCCTGCTTTATTCCTGAACTCTGCCCAGCCTCTGTTCCAGGCAGCCTCTCCAGGCACCGGTGCCACCTCCGGACATTCCTTGGACACCTCCAGGGACGGGGACTCCAAACCTCCTCCCTGGGCACTTCCAATGGCTGAAACCCTTCCCAGGAGGAGTTTCTCCCTGCGAGGAGCTCTGTACCTGGTAGCCAGAGCGGAGCAGTTTGTTGACAACAGCCCTGGCCTGCTCAGCACTCCAGCCCCGGACGCTGGCCAGGGCAGGCAGAGCTGCCTCCAGCTGCTCCTCAGGGATGCTCTCCTGGATCCTGGACACCGAGAGCCCCAGGGCAGCCTGGCCCAGGGCTGCCAGCACCGCTGGGGAGAAATCCTCCAAATTCCTCAGCAGGGAGGACGCCACCTGCAAAAGTGCCAGGAGACAGAGCAGGGTCAGGGCAGCAGGATTGGATCCCACTGCCTTAAATCCCCGGATTTCCACCTCGGGTTTGCCTGCTGAAGGCTGTGGATGTGTGGGAGAGGTTTTACAGCAACTTCCGTGAGCCAGAGAGAAGGTTGAGAGGAGGATCCATGTTCACCCCCGAAATAATTTTCTACCAAGGTCGTTGACAGAGAAACCAAGAATGAAAGGAGAAATAAGAGAAAGCTGCAGGCGCCTGTTCCAATGAGCACCTTGCTTGTCTTGTGACCAATGAGTAAAGTGCAAACTTTGTAAGGATGGATAAAAAGCGTGAACGCTGGAATAAAAACACTTTGAAGCCTTCTGCAAACGGAACGTGCTGCTTTGGATTGGACCATTCCCACCCCCGAGCGCTGCGAGGTGACGAAAGCCCGGCCAGACACCGCAGCAAAGAGCCAGGGTGACCCACAGGAGGGTGACAAGAGGGGACACCCCCCTGGGCCCCCACCCCCGGCAGGTTTTGTGCAGCTGAGAGGATTCCAGGCGCTCACCTGCAGCTCCTGCGGTGCCAGCGAGGAGGGAGCTCTCCCTGCGGGCATCCCCCTGCTCCAGGGGCAGCTCCTCCCGAGCCTCTGGGCCACCCCCAAAGCCTCCTCCCTGCTCAGCTTCCCCACCGCCCGGGGGCTCAGGAAACAAAGGAACCTGTCCGGGAGGCTGCGGGGACAGAAGGAGAGGCTGGGTCACAGAGGGGTTATCAAGAGTTTTCTGAAGATTCTGAGTTTTCATTCTTGTAGAGAGCTTTCTCACACAACTTTCTGTAAATAACCTATTTTTTTGCATTCTTTCATAGAGGCGGAGAAATTTGATGTACAGGTAGTTTGTGCAGTGTCCTTGGAGAGGTGGCACGTTCACCCTCCAACCCACTGGCACCTTTTGAGAACTATAAAAGATTGGAGTCAGAGAAAATAAACGAGTCTCTTCATCGTGACCAGTGGTGCGTCGTTTTCGCTTGTGTCATCTGGTGACAAGGGGCTCCAGCCCTTCCCCCTTTTCCAGAGGAGCCTCCTCCAGGCTCCTTCCCCCGGCATTCCAGCCCTGCTGGGGCCAAAGCTCCAGCTCAGAGCTGGAAAAGCCCGCAGGGAAATCATCTCCCAGGAAAAACAACCTGGGACCTGGCCCTCCTCGAGAGCAAGGGCACTGGGGCTACGTGGACATGGAAGCTTTAAAGAGAAAATCAATGGAACCTTCAAAGAAAAAAAAAAAATAATGGAACCTTTAAAGAGGAAATTAATGGAACCTTTAAAAGAAAAAAAAATTAATAGAACCTTTAAAGAGGAAATTAATGGAACCTTTAAAGAGGAAATTAATGGAACCTTTAAAAGAAAAAAAAATTAATAGAACCTTTAAAGAGGAAATTAATGGAACCTTTACAGAGGAAATTAATGGAACCTTTAAAAGAAAAAAAAATAATAGAACCTTTAAAGAGGAAATTAATGGAACGTTTAAAAGGAAAAAAAAATAGAACCTTTAAAGAGGAAATTAATAGAACCTTTAAAGAGGAAATTAATGGAACCTTTAAAGAAAAAATAATAGAATTTTTAAAGAAAAAATTAATAGAACCTTTTAAAAAATTAATAGAACCTTTAAAGAAAAAATTAATAGAACCTTTATAGAGAAAATTAACAGAACCTTTAAAGAGGAAATTAATAGAACCTTTAAGGATGGAACCTTTTAGGAAAAAATTAATATAACCTTTAAAGAGAAAATTAATGGAAACTTTAAGGAAAAAATAATAGAACCTTTAAAGAGAAAATTAGTAGAACCTTTAAAGAGGAAATTAATAGAATCTTTAAAGAGGAAATTAATAGAATCTTTAAAGAGGAAATTAATGGAACCTTTAAAGAAAAAATAATAGAATTTTTAAAGAAAAAATTAATAGAACCTTTTAAAAAATTAATAGAACCTTTAAAGAAAAAATTAATAGAACCTTTAAAGAGGAAATGACTAGAACCTTCAAAGAAGAAATTAATGGAACCTTTAAAGAGGAAATTAATGGAACCTTTAAAGAGGAAATTAATGGAACCCTTAAAGAGGAAATTAATGGAACCTTTAAAGAGGAAATTAATGGAACCTTTAAAGAGGAAATTAATGGAACCTTTAAAGAGGAAATTAATGGAACCCTTAAAGAGGAAATTAATGGAACCTTTAAAGAGGAAATTAATGGAACCTTTAAAGAGGAAATTAATGGAACCTTTAAAGAGGAAATTAATGGAACCCTTAAAGAGGAAATTAATGGAACCTTTAAAGAGGAAATTAATGGAACCCTTAAAGAGGAAATTAATGGAACCTTTAAAGAGGAAATTAATGGAACCCTTAAAGAGGAAATTAATGGAACCTTTAAAGAGGAAATTAATCAACAGTGCCACGCCAGGAGATGAGATCCCCTCAGGGCCATACCTCGGCAGGGGAAAAGCAGGAGCAGAGCTCAGGAGCAGGGTGTAGTACAGGGCAGTGTTCCTGAGCAAGGTGAGGTTCCCGACCATCTCCATATTCACCGGATCCCTGGCAAATTTCTGAAGCTTGGAGGTGAAAAAAAAAAAAAAAATAAAAAGGGAAAATGATTGTGATGGATCCTTCAGTCCTGCCAGTGACACGGGGCAGTTTGAGCCAAGCTCGGGGTTTTTCACCCAGGTTTGGGGCTGTGCTGGGGTTTGGTTTGTTTTGTTTTCAAGTAAACACTGGGGCCTCGATATATAGGATCTATTTTAGAATATAGAAATATCTATTTCTGTGTATATTTATAGATATATAAATATCTATATATATAGAAATATATATTATAAATATAATATATAGAATATATATTATATATTATATATATAATATATATAATTATATATTATAAATACACTACATATAATATATATAAAATATATAAATATAATATATATATATAAAAAAATATATATTTCTATATCTATTTATACATATATAAATATATATATATAGAAATATATATATTATAAATATAATATATATAATATATTATATATTATAAATATATAAAAATATCTATATACTATATATATATTATATATATAAATATCTATCTATATATATAAATATAAATATCTATTTCTATATATATTTATAAATATATAAATATCTATATATAAATATATATTATAAATATAATATATATAATATATATATAAAATATATATTATATATTATATATTATATTATATAATATTATATATATAATATAATGTTATATAATATTATATTATATAATATTATATATCATATATTTCTATTAATATAATATTATATATTATATATAATATATATAATATATATATTATATTATATATATTATATGTATTATATATAATATATTATATATATAAATATATATATATAAATACATATTTCTATATATATTTATAGATATATAAATATCTATATTTATAGATATTTGGGCTTGCTCCTCTCACTGCCTCCAGTTTGCTCCCTGCAGAATTCCCTTTGCGCAAACAACTTCTGTGCAAGTCCCTCATCACGTGGCGGGGGGAAACAACTGCAGTGGCTGCTCACCTCAGGTCAGCCCGGGAGATTTTCCTGCTGGCAGGAATTCCAAGGCCAGATTGGAGCCCCCTGGGGCAGCGGAGGTGTCTCCCTGCCCGTGGCAGGGGCTGGAATGGGCTGGGTGGATTTAAATCCCTCCAAGGCCACCGTGCTGGGGGTCCGGGTTTGCTCAGGGCAGGACTGTCACCTCCCAGGCTCCCCACTTTACCCTTGCCTCGTCCCCAAAAAGCTGCAGGTCCTCCACGGTGGCGTGCTCCAGAAAGGAGCCCAGGAAATTCCGAAACCAGGCGGTGGAATTGAGCCCGGGAACGGCCTCGCTGTAGCACCTCTGGCTGGATCCTGCAGTCAGACAGAAACCCGGGAATGCGGACCCCATGGAATTACAGCCTGGCCCTGGGACCACGGGGAACTGGGGGCTTTCTGAGGGTGGAAGAGGCTGCAGCCCCATCAGAGAGCTCCCCTCACACCCAAATCCAGCGCTCACGCCCCGAATTCCCACGGGGCAGGACAGAAAAGAATCCCAGCCCTGCAAGAATTCCATGCCCAGCCTCTTTCTTCCTCCCTCCAAATGCACCAGGAGCTTCCTGCAGGACACTCATGGAAGCTCCTGCCCGGGTCCCTTTCTGAGCTGGATTCTTCACTCTCAGAACCAAACCTTGCACAGGCAGGCAATGCAGAGAATTTATAAAAAATCCTGGGTTAATAAAGCCTGCAGGCAGGGAAATGACTCCCAAATCCATTAATTGCTGGCATTCCCAGCCTGTTTCCATCCCCAAAACCCCCGGTGAAGCCTCAGCCCCGTGACAGAGCCCAGGGAAATCGGGTCCTTTACCATCCTGGGTGAGGAAATGCTTGATCCCAGCGTAGAGATTCCTCTGCTCCTCCACGGGGAGCTGGCCATAGATTCCATCCAGGGCAGCCACCCTGCAAAAGGAAAGGAGAACACCTCAAACATTGCTGAGCTCAGGGCTGGGCTCTCACAGAAAACTGAAATTTTCAGTTTTTTATCAGAAATTTTTTATCAGAAAACTGATATTCCCAATCCCATCCTTTTCTGTGGCATTAAACCCTTTTCTGAGCCAGAGATGGGGCAACTGGGAGGTGTTTTAAAAACTTTTATTCCATTTTCAGTCAATGCAGATGTTACAATCCACACCATCACAGTCAGAAGCCATTGTACTGTAATCCCCTAACTGCAAAAAAAACCCAGTGGACTGTAATTTCCTAATTCCAATACACTACAAGCATTTCTTGGCCTATCTATAATATTTCCAAACCAACATTTCTTACCTTAAAACCGATATATAGATACACACTACAAAAACCTCTTGGTAAACTTTAAGGGTTTTCCTACAAATCCATTTCCCACCCTTTTCCAAAGTGGTTTTCCCCCCCCGGGAGGAGCCCCCAGGGCATGGCTGTGGTGGCACAGAGGGGACATTCCCCACTTACAGCAGCTGGAATTCCTCACAGGACACATCCTTGGCACGGAGGCAGCCAAAGACCTCGGGCTGCACCAGGAATGGCTCCAGGCCCTCGTGGAGCCACTGGAACAGCACTGGGGGGGTCTCAATTCCAGGCACTTGGAGCATCCTCTCCCACAGACCATTGATGAAAACCAGGCTCCACTCCAGGGAAAGGGGCACCTGGGAAAACTGGGGGCAAGGGAGGAGAAGAAATCCCTGAATCCCTGAATTCTGACCAGCCATCGACACAAATCCAAGCAAATCTGAGTGCTGGGAGTGGAATCTGTCGTTTTGAATGGGGCTCTTTCCAAAATAAGGTAAAAAATATAATAATAATCATCATCATCATCATCATCATCATCAGGGGATTTGAAATAAAGCCTTTTTTTCTGGAGAGTGAACAGAGCAAAAATTCCCTGGATTTGAGGGAATTCCATGTTGGGAAGGACTCACCTTCTGGCTGAACGCAGTCAGAGAAGCCAAAAGCTTCCTGGCATCATATTTGGAAAAGAACAGGATGGAATATTCTGGATCCACAGCTGTGCTAGGTTTAGAGGCCAGGCAGGAATATAAGGAAGTGAGGAAATCATCCTGAAGGTCCTGGAGCCAAGCTCCCTGGAAAAGAGAAGGGAAATGCAAATAAAGAGAATATTTAGAGGGGAAATCACCCTCAGGGGGCTCATCCACACCTGAGCATTTGGGGAGGGATTCCTCCCTGGAGGGGGGTAAAACACTGGCACAGGTTTTAAAAGCTTTATTAAAAAAAAAAAAAAACAAAAAAAAACAACAAAAAAAAACAAAAAAAAAACCAACAAAAAACCAACAAAACAAAACAAAACAAAAAGCCCCAAAAAACCCCAAAAAACAACAAAACAAAAAAAAAAACAACAAAACAAAACAAAAAACCCAAAAAGCCCAAAAAACCCACAAAAAACAACAAAACAAAACAAAACAAAACAAACCACCACACAAAATTGCCAAAACTTTGCCCAAATATCTGAAAAATTTCATCTAACTAGGAACTTCCATGGGGAACTCTTTAAAACTCTTTAATTCCCAAACATTTTCTCAGGGAAATGGCTTACAAACAGTAGAAGACAAAGAAAAAACAAACACCAAAAAATTCCAACCCCTCCCAGAAACCCCACTGACAAATATTTGCAGAAGTGCCATCCCGCTGTCAGAAATATTCACCAAGAACCACCAAATGCTGTCAACTAAATTGCAATTACTGGCAGCAACTTAGGAGGTGATGACAAAAGCAGGGAAGAAAGCAAACCTGGAATAGTGCAGGTGGCATTTTCCACACTGCAACCACTTCTGATTGTGCTTTTTCCCCTTTTAATTGTGTTTTTTCCCCTTTCAATTGTGTTTTTCCCACCCCTAGTTGTGCTTTTACCCCTTTTAATTGTGCTTTTTCCCCTTTCAATTGTATTTTTACCACCCCTAGTTGTGCTTTTTCCCCTTTCAATTGTGTTTTTTCCACTCCTAGTTGTGCTTTTTCCCCTTTCAATTGTGTTTTTTCCCCTTTCAATTGTGTTTTTTCCACTCCTAGTTGTGCTTTTACCCCTTTCAATTGTGTTTTTCCCCTTTCAATTGTGTTTTTTCCACTCCTAGTTGTGCTTTTACCCCTTTCAATTGTGTTTTTACCACTCCTAGTTGTGCTTTTACCCCTTTCAATTGTTTTTAGCACTCCTAGTTGTGCTTTCACCCCTTTTAATTGTGTTTTTCCCCTTTCAATTGTGTTTTTCCCCTTTCAATTGTGTTTTTACCACTCCTAGTTGTGCTTTCCCCCCCCCTTTTTATTGTGCTTTTACCCCTTTTATTTTGCCTTTACCCCTTTTAATTGTGTTTTTAGCCCTTTTATTGTGCTTTTACCCCTTTTAATTGTGTTGTTTCCCCCTCTAATTGTGCTTTACCCCAACAGCCCAGGGTGACTCTCCTGCAGAGATCCATTCCAATGCTGTGATGTCAATTTTTAAGAGTCAATTTAATTTGGAAAGTGCCTTTACCCCAGCTTCCCTCTCACTCCAGGGGTCTGGAGAAGGAAATCCCCACTTCCCAAAGGTGGTTTGGGCACTCCTGCTCCCCGTGGCACAGGGCAGGTGTCCCCTGGAGGGTGGCACTGCCACAGCTCGGGCTTGGGGGGGGGATGAAAACCTGGCAAAGCTTTGGCTGCTGCCCCCACAGCACCACCAGGGCTGGTTTTAAGTGTCAGAATTGCCCAGGAAAACAAACCCCAGCCCCGTGGGAAGCAGGGGTGGGTGGTCCTCACCTGGGCACAGGCGAGTTGGCCAAAGGTGAGGCTGCACGGGGACCTCTGGCCTCGGGCCACCTCCAGGAGCTGCTCCTGGCTGGCACTGGGGGAACAAGGACAGCATGGGAAAGGGGGAAACTGAGGCAGGATGGGCTGGGAGTGGGGAAACTGGGAGAGGATGGGCTGGGAGTGGGGGAAACTGGGGCAGGATGGGATGGGAATGGGGGAAACTGGGGCAGGATGGGATGGGAATGGGGGAACCGGGAGAGGATGGGCTGGGAGTGGGGAAACTGGGAGAGGATGGGCTGGGAATGGGGGAACCGGGAGAGGATGGGCTGGGAGTGGGGGAAACTGGGGCAGGATGGGCTGGGAATGGGGGAAACTGGGAGAGAATGTGATCGGAATGGGGGAAACTGGGAGAGGATGGGCTGGGAATGGGGGAAACTGGGGCAGGATGGGCTGGGAATGGGGAAAATGGGAGAGGATGGGGGAAACTGGGGCAGGATGGGCTGGGAGTGGGGGAAACGGAGAGAATGGGATGGGAATGGGAGAACTGGGAGAGGATGGGATGGGAATGGAGAAACTGGGAGAGGATGGGGGAAACTGGGGCAGGATGGGCTGGGAATGGGGGAAACTGGGAGAGAATGTGATCGGAATGGGGGAAACTGGGAGAGGATGGGGGAAACTGGGAGAGGATGGGCTGGGAGTGGGGAAAATGGGAGAGAATGGGCTGGGAATGGGGGAAACTGGGGCAGGATGGGATGGGAATGGGGGAAACTGGGAGAGAATGGGGGAAACTGGGGCAGGATGGGCTGGGAATGGGGAAACTGAGGATGAGACATTAGTTTTGAAGAATTAAGAGTTTTAGGAAAGTTCAGGTGATGGTTAAATTAGACATTGCTGAGTTAGCAGAAGTAGATAGAGAGGCTTTGCTCATAATTAACAGTAGCCAGATCTGAGATAAGAGATCCAGGATCTAGTAACTCATTGCTTGTCAACTTTACGTTTGGGTAGCTGTGCCTGGCATGAAAAACAGAATGTGATAAACAGATTTCAGGCACACAAAACCAGCTGCAGAATTCCCATACTTGAGGAATCCACTGAACACAGGAAAGCTGCAAGGGTTCATTTGCCACGTGTGCATGGGAAAGGTAGAAAGGTCAGAACGAGGAGGACTTATTTTAATTCTTCATTTTGGAGACCTCTCCCCAAAATGGACCCCCAACTCATTTCAGGGAACAAAACTACAGATGCTTAATAGCCTTTTTGCCAATTAGCACACGAAGCAGAGCAGAGGAAATAACAGGGATAGGAACATGCATTCTTGTTTTGTGTATTCAAGACTTCTTCTGTAAATAAAAGGGTTTTGTAATGCCTGTGATTTTTGCAGTGCACGTCAGGGAGTTATCCCACCTGCTGCCTGGCCATTGCAATAACGGCTCGGGGAACTTTAAACTAACTTAAAACTGCTTTAAACTAACTTTAAACTGCTAGGGAGTTTTTGTCCGTCTCAGCTGGACCTCGATGCTGGATCGATATTCGCGTTTTGGTAAATCAAGGCACGAAGGGACAGCAGGGAGCTGGCAGCAGGGCCAGGCAGGGCACACTGCTGACCCCAGGTACAAATCAGGGTGAGCAAGGTTTGGAGTGGAGCTGTCTGAGCCCCGCTTGGAGCCAAGATAAGCTCAGCACCGGTGCCAAGGGCTCTTGGCTGCCTCCCCAGAGCCTGGCCCTGCCTTTCTTTGTCCTGCCCAGACACAAAACCCCAGCAGGGCCCTTTCCCTTCACTGTTTGAACAAGTGCAGCCAGAGCCCTCCCTGCCCACAGGCAACCCCGCGGGGAAAAGTCCCAAAATCTGGGCTCAGAGGGATCTCATCAGCCCAAGAAAGCAGAATCCCCCTCCCAAGGAAATGCCAGGATCACTGGGGACGGCTCACCTACCTCGGCACTGAGGCACACACGGCAGATTCTGCTCCCCAGAACAAAAAAAAAGAGAGAGAAAGGTAAGGAATTGTGGGAGGATTTGGCACACAGAGCCCTCTCTGAGTTTCCCTGGAGGATATTTGGAAGGGAACTCACCATTGACAGGGGAGCTGGAGCACTGCACCAGGAGAAAGGGAAAAGAGATGGTGTTAAAATGCAGCTCCAACATTATCTGTGCTCACTGCAGAATGAGTGGTGGGAGCCCTCTGGATTGGGATGGGACCAGAGCACACTGAAACCCCAAATTCTGGGCACACTGAAACCCCAAATCCTGAGCACACTGAAACCCCAAATCCTGGGCACACTGAAACCCCAAATCCTGAGCACACTGAAACCCCAAATTCTGGGCACACTGAAACCCCAAATCCTGGGCACACTCAAGCCCCAAATCCTGGGCACACTGAGATCCCAAATCCTGGGCACACTCAAACCCCAAATCCTGGGCACACTCAAACCCCAAATCCTGGGCACACTGAAACCCCAAATCCTGGGCACACTCAAACCCCAAATCCTGGGCACACTGAAACCCCAAATCCTGGGCACACTGAAATCCCAAATCCTGAGCACACTGAAACCCCAAATCCTGGGCACACTCAAACCCCAAATCCTGGGCACACTGAAATCCCAGATCCTGAGCACACTCAAACCCCAAATCCTGGGCACACTGAGATCCCAAATCCTGAGCACACTGAAACCCCAAATCCTGAGCACACTCAAACCCCAAATCTGAGCACACAGAAACCCCAAATCTGAGCACACTGAAACCCCAAATCCTGGGCACACTCAAACCCCAAATCCTGGGCACACTGAAACCCCAAATCCTGAGCACACTGAAACCCCAAATCCTGGGCACACTGAAACCCCAAATCCTGGGCACACTGAAACCCCAAATCTGAGCACACTCAAACCCCAAATCTGAGCACACTGAAACCCCAAATCCTGGGCACACTGAAACCCCAAATCCTGAGCACACTGAAACCCCAAATCCTGGGCACACTGAAACCCCAAATCCTGAGCACACTGAAATCCCAAAACCTGAGCACACTGAAATCCCAAATCCTGGGCACACTCAAACCCCAGATCCTGAGCACACTGAAATCCCAGATCCTGAGCACATTCAAACCCCAAATCCTGAGCACACTGAGATCCCAGATCCTGAGCACATTCAAACCCCAAATCCTGAGCACACTGAGATCCCAGATCCTGAGCACACTGAAACCCCAAATCCTGGGCACACTCAAACCCCAAATCCTGGGCACACTCAAACCCCAAATCCTGGGCACACTGAAACCCCAGATCCTGAGCACACTGAAACCCCAAATCCTGGGCACACTCAAACCCCAAATTCTGGGCACACTGAAACCCCAAAACCTGAGCACACTGAAATCCCAAATCCTGGGCACACTCAAGCCCCAAATCCTGGGCACACTGAAACCCCAAATCCTGGGCACACTCAAACCCCAAATCCAGAGCCCCAGGACACGTTGCTGGCTCTGTGCCTCGATCAGTTGGGAAGTGCCAGCCCATCCCACCCCCAGGCATGAGGAGGGAAATTTCTCCTGGTGATTTCAGCTGGTTCCAGAGAAAAGCGGGGCTGGAGCTGGCTGATCTTTAAGGTCCCCCCCACCCGAACCATCCAGGAGGTTTTTTGAACCACACCAATTCAAATTTTGGGTTGAAATTTGCCTTACCAGCTCCGTGCCAGCAGCAGCAGCTCCCTGGCAGCCTGCAAGAAAAGGAGATTTCAGAGCAGAGGCAGCACAAAGCTCCTGCCCAGCCTCCCCCAGCTCCCTGCAGCCCTCCAGAGCTCCTTTTTTGTTGGATTCTGCTTTTTTTCCTGACTCAGAAATGGCCTGAGAGGTGTTTTAAATTTTTTTTATTCTGTTTTTAGTCTCACGTGAAGGGTGAGACCATAGAAATATTATAGTTTATGCTATTATAGAATTTATGATATCAATATATAACATAGCATAATATATAGAAAATATTATCTATTATTAATTACCTATATATTATCTATATATAATATATAATAATAGATATAGATATATAATAATATAATATATTATAATGTAATGTAATATAATATAATATAATATAATATAATATAATATAATATAATATAATATAATATAATATAATATAATATAATATAATATAATATAATATAATATAATATAGTATAATATAATATAATATAATATAATATAATATAATATAATATAATATAATATAATATAATATAATATAATATAATATAATATAATATAATATAATATAATATAATATAATATAATATAATATAATATAATATAATATAATATGATATAATATGATATGATATAATATAATATAATATAATATATATTATCTATTATTAATTATTATATTAGCTATTATTAATGCAGCATATCAATTAATATATAATATAATCTATAATATATATAATACATATTGTAATAATAACATATAATAACATAATAATATAATACAACACATAAATATAATATATAATATTACGTTCATAAATTAATGAATGTAATCTTATAATACTGCAATATTATAATATTATATAATATAATATAATATAATAATGAATGTAATCTTATAATATTGCAGTATTATAAGATATTATGTAATATATATTGTATATTAATATATTATAATATATTAATATATATTATAATATATTAATAGTTAGAAGCTATTTTATAATTACAATACATTATAAGTGTTTCTTAGCCCATCAGCTTTTGCTACACTTGGCTGTGTATACTTTAAAGCTAATTATTTAAAATTAAAGCTAATTATTTAAAATTACCCTTTGTGAGTCTTACTACCATGTATCTTTCACAGCTCTATTTCTCTGAAATATTATTTCTGTTAGTCCCATTTCTCTAAAATCTTATTTTCAGACCATCTTTTAAAACTTGTTTCTAGTTCCATTTCCCTAAAGTTTTCTTCGTAAGTCCATCTTTTAACACCTGGTTCTAGTTCCACTTCTCTCCCAACATCTGCCCTATTCTATGGCACTTTTGAGTCAACATTCCTTATCTTTAAATATTATCTACAGATACACACTATATAAACCTTCCATCAAGCTTTAGAAAAAAAAAAAAAAAATCCCTACAAATCTATTTCCCAGAGTTTTTGACCCAGGATTTCACACACTCCCTCCTGCTTCCCTGAATTTTGGAAGCCTCTCGCAGCGTTCTCCTGGGGGTCAGAGGCTGCCAGCCCAGGAAATGTGAAATTCTCAGCAGCCGGGCTTGCAGCAGGGAGCAGCCCCTGGGAGCTGCTCCTGCCCTTCCCCTGCTGTCCCTCTCAGGGTCTTGGGGGTGTCAGGATCACCCCGAGAGTGTCAAAATCCTCGTTTCCCAGCCCAGGCAGCCAAAGGAGTCTGAATGTGCAGGATCAGCTTCTCAAGGTCGTTTATTTTCCCTTATCTGTCCCATTCTGTCTCTGCCCTGCTGAGCTCTGTCCAGCAGCTCGTCCGTGGTGTTCACATTTTATACCCAAACCTCCGTGTGCCGTGGTTACAATAACGTGCCAATGTCTGCCATTGATGTTGGACAGTGTGTCTGTGCCTTAAACCAACAGAAAAGTGTCACCAGCACAGCAGGACATGGAGGGCAAGGAGAAGGAGGTCAGGACACGCCCAAATCCCAACATCTTATCCCCTGAACCCCATTCTAAAAAGCCCCAAAATTCCACTTTTCCACCCTGTGTTAACTCAACTACCACACTGCTCAAACCCTTGTAATTCCTCACACAAAGCTGGCAGTTTTTCCCACTAAAATCAAAGCCACAGGTGTTTTTGACTCTGTGCCAAGGTCCCCGAGCCCCCTGCCAGGGTCTGGAGCCAGCCAGAGGGATGAGCTGGGGTCCCACACCTGGGGACAGGTGTGGCAGGTCCCTGGTGCCACCTGGGCACAGCCAGGCCGAGCTGTGGCTGTCCCCCCTCAGGGAGCACAGCCCTGAACACACAGGAGGAGAATCAGTCCCAGTGGGACCTCCCTGGTGCCCTGATTTTTAAAAGCGTTAAATTTTCTTTTCTAGTTCTTTTGAAAGTTGTAAAGTTCTCATAAAACTTCTTTGACTTTCTAATAACGTTTACATATTTGAGAGTCAGAGTTCCCACACAATTTTCATGTATAAATAGAATAGTTTTCATATTTCCCTGTGGGTGTAGAGAAATGATGGATTGATCTTTGCACCAGTGTGGTTGGAGAGGTGATAATTCCACCCTCCAATCCACATTTATATTCTATAAATATCAGATGTTTGAATAAAACTGGCTCTTTTTCTCTTTTGAACTTACCAAGCTTCTGTGTACTCATTTCGTGTCCAATAACAACACATCCCCACCCCAAAAACTGAAATATTTCACTCACAGACCCAACAACAAACAGGACAACAAAAGGCTGGGAGTTTAGAGCAACCACCAAAGTCACATCCTGTGCTCTGGCAGAACAATTTCTCTTTTTGAGGGTGGTCTCAGGTATGGAAAACCCTCCTGGCACAGCCCTCCCTCCACAGCAGAACTCACCCAGCAGCAGCAGGAGGAATCCCAGCCCTGGCAGCAGAGGAGGCATTTCTGGCCAGCTCTTCAGGAACCACCTCAGGTCAGCCAGGAAAAAACCAAACAGGAATAAATAAATAAATAAAATAGAATTTAAAACAAACAAAACCAGGACAGGTCTTCAGGACAGCCACAGGAATCAGTTCAGAAAGGAAAAATCAAACAGGAAATAAATAAATAAGAACCAAATCAGGACAGGTCTTCAGGACAGCCACAGGAATCAGTTCAGAAAGGAAAAAGCAAACAGGAATAAATAAATAAAGAAATAAATAAAAACCAAATCAGGACAGGTCTTCAGGACATCACAGGAATCAGTTCAGAAAGGAAAAAGCAAACAGGAATAAATAAATACCAACCTCAAACTCGGGGGAGGAAAGGTAAAAGTCACGTGGAAATCTGGACACCCCCAACGCCCTCCACAAACCCCAAAATTAGACCCAAAGAGCAGGAAAAGCTCCTGGGAGGGGCTGGGAAAGCAGGCGGAGAATTTGGGGCTAATCAAGGCACCACGCCCTGAGCCGGGTCTGGGGCGGGACAGGGACAGGGGCTGGCACAGGGACAGGGGCTGGCACAGGGACAGGAGGTGGCACAGGGACAGGGGCTGGCACAGGGACAGGAGGTGGCACAGGGACAGGGGCTGGCACAGGGACAGGGGCTGGCACAGGGACAGGGCATGGCACAGGGACAGGAGGTGGCACAGGGACAGGGGCTGGCACAGGGACAGGAGGTGGCACAGGGACAGGGGCTGGCACAGGGACAGGGGCTGGCACAGGGACAGGGGCTGGCACAGGGACAGGGGGCGGCAGAGGGGCAGGAGGTGACCCAGGGAAAGGGGGTGGCAGAGGTGGGTGACATAGGACAAGGGGTGGCAGAGGGACAGGGAGTGACCCAGGCAGGTGGCAGAGGACAGGAGGTGGCAGAGGCACAGGAGGTGGCAGAGGTGGGTGGCACAGGGACAGGAGGTGACCCAGGGAAAGGGGGTGACCTGGGCAGGTGGCAGAGGGACAGGGCGTGACCCAGGTGGGTGGCAGAGGGGCAGGGGGTGACCCAGGGACAGGAGGTGGCAGAGGGGCAGGGGGTGACGTGGGGACAGGAGGTGGCAGAGGCAGGTGGCAGAGGGACAGGGGGTGGCAGAGGACAGGAGGTGACCCAGGTGGGTGGCAGAGGACAGGAGGTGACCCAGGTGGGTGGCAGAGGACAGGAGGTGACCCAGGGACAGGAGGTGGCAGAGGGACAGGAGGTGGCCCAGGCTGGTGGCAGAGGACAGGAGGTGACCCAGGGGGGTGGCATAGGGACAGGGGGTGACATGCAGACAGTAGGTGGCAGAAGGAGAGGAGGTGACCCAGGGACAGGGGGTGGCAGAGGTGGGTGGCAGAGGGACAGGGGCTGACCCAGGCGGGTGGCAGAGGACAGGGGGTGACCCAGTTTGGGGGCCCAGGGACAGGAGGTGGCAGAGGCAGGTGGCAGAGGGACAGGAGGTGGCAGAGGGACAGGAGGTGGCAGAGGGACAGGGGCTGACCCAAGGCGGGTGGCAGAGGACAGGAGGTGGCAGAGGACAGGAGGTGACCCAGGGACAGGGGGTGGCCCGGTTTGGGGGCCCAGGGACAGGGGGTGACCCAGGGACAGGGGCTGACCCAGGTGGGTGGCACAGGGACAGGAGGTGGCAGAGGGACAGGGGGTGACCCAGGCGGGTGGCAGAGGACAGGAGGTGGCCCAGGGACAGGAGGTGACCCAGTTTGGGGGCCCAGGGACAGGAGGTGGCAGAGGCAGGTGGCAGAGGGACAGGGGCTGACCCAGGGGGGTGGCAGAGGACAGGAGGTGGCAGAGGGACAGGGGCTGACCCAGGGGGGTGGCAGAGGACAGGAGGTGGCCCAGGGACAGGAGGTGGCCCAGGCGGGTGGCAGAGGACAGGTGGTGACCCAGTTTGGGGGCCCAGGGACAGGAGGTGGCAGAGGGGCAGGAGGTGACCCAGGGACAGGGGGTGGCCCGGTTTGGTGGCCCAGGGACAGGCGGTGGCCCAGGGACAGGAGGTGGCCCTGGCCGGCCGCAGGGGACCCTGTGCCGCTCACCTGTGCCCGGCGGGTCCCTGTGCCAGGCTCGGGCATCGCGGGCTCCTTTTGACGGCGCGCCCGGGGCGTGTCCCGGCCGCATCCCGGGCACTCCCTCGGCTCCGGGAGCACAAAGGGGCTGCGGGACAAGCCCGGGGCTGTTGGGGTTCGTTCCCTCCCTCCTTCCCTCCCTGGCACTCAAAGCCGCCCGTGCTGGGCGAGCTGCTCCCTCCGGGCGCTTATCTGAGTACGTCTGTCAGTCTTGATAAGCTTGGAGACAGAGGAGCCCCTTCACCCGCGTCCTTTGCATCCCCTGCTCTCCTCCCGTACTGATCTTTATGCCAGAAGCGTCAGAAATTTGCATTTTCCTACCGCGGCAGAGGTTTCTTAAGTAAAAGTTCAAAATGCGACACGTAACAAGATGAAATTGAAATGCTCCATTCATTTTTGTTAACTCAAGGGAACTCCAAAAATCTCCACACGTAACGAGCTAAAATTGAAATGCTTCATTCATTTTGTTAAGGGAACTCCAAAAATCTCCACACGTAACGAGCTAAAATTGAAATGCTTCATTCATTTTTGTTAACTCAAGGGAACTCCAAAAATCTCCACTTCGCGGGCACCGGGGATTTTGTGTCGGGAGCTTGGAGTGGTCGGAGTTTTGGGAAATCTCTGCGTGTTCCGGCTGGGAGACGCCAAAGCTCCGGGCTGGAGCCAGGGAGGGGCAGGCTGCGTTTTTTTTTTTTTTTTTTTTTTTTTTTTTTTTTTTTTTTTGGGGGAAGGGTTCATCCCCTGGGAGCGGCCCCAAGAGCTCCAGGAGGGTTTGGAGGTGCCCAGGGTGGGATTGTTGGGGTACAGCCCCCCTGAGCCCTCCCCACTCAGGGTGTTCCGTGATTCCAGAGCGTGGGGAGGGCAGAGCGGGAGCTCCGTGCCTCGGGACAGGTTTGCGTCCTCGGATTTGGGGGGGAAAAACAAAAATCAGCAACAAAAAACCACAACAAAACCAGCAACAAAAAAAGCCAGCAATAAAAGCCTAACAACAACAACAAAAAAACCACCCCAACAACAAAAACCCAGCAACAACAAAAATAAAAAAACAACAACAAAAACCCAACCAAAAAAACCCAGCAACAACAAAAATTGAAAAACCCCAACAACCAAAAAACCCCAACAACAAAAAAAAGACAATCAAAAAAAAAAAAACCAACAACCAAAAAAAAAGCCCAAAAACAACAACAAAAAAAACCTGAACAACAAAAAACAACAGCAAAACCAACGACAACAACAAAAAAAACCCAAACAAACCCTCAAAAAACAAAAAAAAAACCAAAAAAAAACCACAAAAAACCACAAAAAAAAAAACCACAAAAAAAAAAAAAAAAAAAAAAACACAAAAAAAACCCCCCAAAAATCGAAAACCAAACAAAACCACACAAAAAAAAAAATAAAAAAGAAATAAAACAAAAACGTTGCTTGGTGACTTTCTTGGTGTTTCTCCAGACAAGTTTTTGCAAAGCCCAGCTCTGGGCCCGGCCTAGGCTTGCCCAGTTCCTGGCCATCAATAATTGGTGTCACTGTCACCTCCCAGGGTCACCACACCCCTGCTTTTCTCAGCGCACTCCAGGTTCCTTATCAGCTCCTCTGGAATTCCTGGAGTCACAAACTCGGCTGCTCTGACTCAGAGGCTCCCCAGAATCAGGGACTCCCCCCAGGACCCATCCCAAGCCACCCAAACCCACAAAAAACCATCAGCAGCTTGTAATTAGTCCCACTCTGGGGATCCTCCAGCCAGGCTTCAGAGCCCAGAGCTCTGGTGTTTGGCACTTTTTGGGGGGGATTTTTTGGCGCTTTTTGGGGATTTTTGGCACCTTTTTGGGGGATTTCAGCTCTCCTGGCAGGATCAGATGGAAAAGTGCTGGAAAACCTGGGGCTCCAAAAGGGAGCAAGCAAAGAGCTCTGCCCCGGCAGCCGTGGGGTGTTCGGGGCTTGGGGGGGACCTGAAAGCTCATCCAGCCCCAAGCCCAACACCTCCCACACCCCTGGTGGCTCCAAACCCCGTCCAAGTGACCCCTGGGCACTGCCAGGGATGGGCACCCCCTGCCCAGCCCAGCCCAGAGCTGCCAGGAGCCCTGCAGGGCTCTGGAGGGGGATTGGGGGCTCACCTGGGATAGAAAATCCCCTTTAGCTCACCCCATGAGACACAGCCCTGCAGGGCTCTGGGAAGGAGATTTTGGGGCTCACCTGGGATAAAAAATCCCCTTTAGCACCACTGTCACACACCAGCCCTGCAGGGCTCTGTGAGGAGGATTTTGGGGGCTCACCTGGGATAAAAAATCCCCTTTAGCACCACTGTCACACACCAGCCCTGCACAGCTCTGTGAGGAGGATTTTGGGGCTCACCTGGGATAAAAAACCCCATGAGACACAGCCCTGCAGGGTTCTGGGAAGGAGATTTTGGGGCTCACCTGGGATAGAAAATCCCCTTTAGCTCACCCCATGATACACCAGCCCTGCAGGGCTCTGTGAGGAGAATTTTGGGGCTCACCTGGGATAAAAAACCCCATGAAACACCAGCCCTGCAGGGCTCTGTGAGGAGGATTTTGGGGGCTCACCTGGGATAAAAAACCCCATGAGACACCAGCCCTGTGAGGGGGATTTAGGATCTCACCTGAATTAAAAAATCCCCTTTAGCACCGCTGTCACACACCAGCCCTGCACAGATCTGTGAGGAGGATTTTGGGGCTCACCTGGAATAAAAAACCCCATGATGCACAGCTCTGTGAGGAGAATTTGGGGGTTCACCTGGGATAAAAAACCCCATGAGACACCAGTCCTGCAGGGCTCTGTGAGGAGGATTTTGGGGGCTCACCTGGGATAAAAAACCCCATGATGCACAGCTCTGTGAGGGGGATTTTGGGGCTCACCTGGGATAAAAAAATCCCCTTTAGCACCACTGTCACACACCAGCCCTGCAGGGCTCTGTGAGGAGAATTTTGGGTGCTCACCTGGAATAAAAAACCCCATGAGACACAGCTCTGTGAGGCGGATTTTGGGGCTCACCTGGGATAAAAAAATCCCCTTTAGCCCACCCCATGACACACCAGCCCTGCCTCCAAGACGCTTTTTTTTCCCAAAACCTGCTCCCAGTTGTGCAGCAGGGCGGGGAGGAGAAGGGTGGGACACCCCAGAATGGGTGGGACACCCCAGAATGGGTGGGACACCCCAAAAGGAGCCGAGCCCTGGCAGGTGGCCGCGGGCTGGGCAGAGCCGTGCCTGAGCTCAGCCAGCTGTGACAGGGACAATAAATCCTCGCCAGTCCCAGCGGCCCCGCCCGCAGCCGCCACAAAGCGGCTTTGTGCTGGCCCGAGAAACGAGGCTCAGTCTTTCGGCTTTTTACAAGCAGAATAAAGGGAGAAAAGGGAGAAAATCCAGCAAAGTGCCATAAAAGCACAGCAATTATATTATATATAAAATATATATTATAATTATATCATAATTTATATAATATATATTATTATATATATTATTATTAATATAATATAATATAATATAATATAATATAATATAATATAATATAATATAATATAATATAATATAATATAATATAATATAATATAATATAATATAATATAATATAATATAATATGATATGATATAATATAATATAATATAATATAATATAATATAATATAATATAATATAATATATATTTATAATATATTTGTATTATATTATAATATAAAATATAGAATATATCTATATTATTTCTGTTATTTGTATATAATATTTTATAGATTATCTGTAAACATATTATATATAATTATTACATATAACATTTATATCTAGAAATACATTATTATATATATATTATTATTTATAGTATATAAAGATATGTTATTATAAAAATATGTTATATATATAATATATATAATTATATCTATATGGTATAGAATTATATATAATAATTATATCTATAAATCTATTTTCTATATATTATATAAATATATATAATTATATCGATTAAACATAAATATAATTATGTATAATAATTCTATATCTATTATTTCTATTATATAGATAAATATTTGAGTGTTTTTTTTTTTTTAATATATCCTGGGAATTCTTTAGCTTTGTTTCATCTTTTACTCATGGTGTGGATTTTATATTTTTTTGGTAGATTTTAGTGTAGATTTGATTTTTGGGAGTTGTGAATGCCATCTCCTCACAACGTGGGTGCTGCTTTTCCACAACCATCGCTTGCTTGTTCTGAGAGCTCCCCGCGTTTCAGATTCCAGCACCTCACCCTGGGTTTTCCCTCCTGGGAGGGAGAGAGCTCCAGCAGGGATGGGCCAGGGATGTCCCCAGGGCTGCTCCAGTGGTGGCAGAGGTTTTGCAGCGAGGCAGAGGGAAGCTGGATCAGAGGATCCACGCAGGAAGAATTTCCCACCGAGGCCATGAACAGAGAAACCAAGAAAGAAAGGAGGAGAGACAAGAGAAAGCTGCAGCTGCCTGCTCCAATAATCACTTTGTTTGCCTTTCCTGGGCAGTGAGTAAAGCGCAAACTTTGTAAAAAACGGAGAAAAAGCACGAACCCCGTGAGCTTGTGGGGCCCTGTTGGAGATGAGGTGAACTTAATGGGAAGAATGCTGATGTCTGACTCCATTTCAGAAGGCTGAATGATTGCTTTATTATAATTATAACACATTAATATGCTATGTAAAAGAGGATACTAAATACTACATGCTACTTTCTCTAATTATCATATCTAATTAACTCACAACTCGTGACCCTGTTCTCCAGAGCCCAGATTGGCTGTCAGGACCAAACAATCCACCATGGTCCAACCAAGCACTCACTCAGGGTAAGCAATTCTCCAGACACATCCCGCAAGAGAAAAACAAGGAGCAGAAACAGAAATTGTTTTCTCTTTCATTTCTCTCTGTGCTCCTCAATAAAAAATCCTGAGAGAGGGAGAAATGTGCTTGCCACACAGGACCCCCTGAGACCTCCCCAAAACCCCCTGAGACCCTCCCCAGACACCCCCAAAACCACTCTGAGACCCCCCAGAGCCCCGAAAACCCCTCAGGACCCCCCCAGACCCCCAAAACCCCTCTGAGACCCCTTGAAATCCCCCCAAAACCCCTCAGGACTGTTGTAGATGTCGGCGAACCCAATGGGAAGAATGCTGATGTCTGACTCCATTTCAGAAGGCTGAATGATTGCTTTATTATAATTATGTTATAATACATTAATATGCTATATAAAAGAGGATACTAAATACTACATGCTACTTTCTCTAACTATCATATCTAATTAACTCACAACTCGTGACCCTGTTCTCCAGAGCCCAGATTGGCTGTCAGGACCAAACAATCCACCATGATCCAACCAAGCACTCACTCAGGGTAAGCAATTCTCCAAACACATCCCGCAAGAGAAAAACAAGGAGCAGAAACAGAAATTGTTTTCTCTTTCATTTCTCTCTGTGCTCCTCAATAAAAAATCCTGAGAGAGGGAGAAATGTGCTTGCCACAGGCCCCGAGCTGGGAGCCCCCCTGGGGGCTCCAGGGAGACCCTCCTGGAGCAGTTCTGTGCCAGGAACAGGAGGCACATTGGGTTTTCTCGGTCTGCAGCCTCTGTTTGTTGTTATCTCATCAAAACTTCAGCGCTGTCTGCACCAGACTGTGCGTGCGGGAAAAGCAGCACAAAAATGGCAACGACCTCGTGCTGCAAGGCCTTTGGAGTCTCATCAAAAAATAAGCTAATTAAAAAGTGACACCTAAATTATTTTCCTTTCTAACCCAATAACTGACCCCTAAAGACCCGCAATGTGGATTTTTCCACCCAATTACAAGATACCACCCAAACCCAAGAAGAAAGAGGAAGAAGAAGAAAGAAGAAAGGAACTCGAAACACCCTGTACCCTCCATCTTGAACCCATCTATAACGTCCTAAAAATCCCAAATCCTAAATTTCTCACCCGTGTGACACACTACAACACTCTCCACAATCCATTTCACACTTGTGTGGTTTCTGGTTTACCTTGAGGCTATAACACCCTAAAAAATATAACACCCTAAAAATCTATAACACCCTAAAAAATATAACATCCTAAAAATCTATAACACCCTAAAAATCTATAACACCCTAAAAAATATAACACCCTAAAAATCCCCAAACCTAAATCTCTCACCATGTGACACACTACACTACTCTCCACAATCCATTTCACACTTTTGTGGTCTTTGGTTTACCTTGAGGCTGTAACACCCTAAAAAATATAACACCCTAAAAATCTATAACACCCTAAAAATCTATAACACCCTAAAAAATATAACACCCTAAAAATCTATAACACCCTAAAAATCTATAACACCCTAAAAAATATGACACCCTAAAAATCCCAAAAACCTAAATTTTTCACCCGTGTGACACACTACAACACTCTCCACAATCCATTTCACACTTGTGTGGTTTCTGGTTTGCCTTGAGGCTATAACACCCTAAAAAATATAACATCCTAAAAATCTATAACACCCTAAAAAATATAACATCCTAAAAATCTATAACACCCTAAAAATCTATAACACCCTAAAAATCTATAACACCTTAAAAAATCCCCAAACCTAAATCTCTCACCATGTGACACACTACACTACTCTCCACAATCCATTTCACACTTGTGTGGTTTCTGGTTTACCTTGAGGCTATAACACCCTAAAAAATATAACACCCTAAAAATCTATAACACCCTAAAAATCTATAACACCCTAAAAATCCCCAAACCTAAATCTCTCACCCGTGTGACACACTACAACACTCTCCACAATCCATTTCACACTTTTGTGGTCTTTGGTTTACCTTGAGGCTATAACACCCTAAAAAATTAACACCCTAAAAATCTATAACACCCTAAAAATCTATAACACCCTAAAAAATATAACATCCTAAAAATCTATAACACCCTAAAAATCTATAACACCCTAAAAATCCCCAAACCTAAATTTCTCACCCGTGTGACACACTACAACACTCTCCACAATCCATTTCACACTTTTGTGGTCTTTGGTTTACCTTGAGGCTATAACACCCTAAAAAATTAACACCCTAAAAATCTATAACACCCTAAAAAATATAACACCCTAAAAATCTATAACACCCTAAAAATCTATAACACCTTAAAAAATCCCCAAACCTAAATCTCTCACCCACGTGACACACTACACTAGTCTCTATCCATTCACACTCTCAATCCATTTCACACTTTTGTGGTCTTTGGTTTACCTTGAGGCTATAACACCCTAAAAAATATAACACCCTAAAAATCCCCAAACCTAAATCTCTCACCCATGTGACACACTACAACACTCTCCACAATCTATTCCACACTTTTGTGGTTTCTGGTTCACCTTGAGGCTTTGGAAGTTTTCTCCATGAACGAGGGTCAGAGTCAGTGCCCCCCTGACACTGAGAAATATTGGGACACCCCAGAATCTGGGGACACCCCAGAACAGAGAAATATCCCTGGGTTTCCACACAGCCCCGTGGCCTCGGGGGTGACCCAGCCTCGTTAAATGTCACCAGCAGGGAGATTCCTACAAACAGGACAATATTTGATTTGCTTCACCAAGGAGCTTGTGTCACTCTGTTTGCTCAGGGCTGCAGCTCCCAGCGGGGAATTCGGGAACAGAAGCAAATTTTGGCTCCCAAGGTGCTGCAGAGCCCACGCCTAGAAATGCCAGAGGGGTCAGGCACGGAGGGTTTGGGTTTCACAGCTCATGCACGTCCGTCTGTCCCGGGGAACCGGGGACAGGACAGCAGGAAATGGCCTCAAGTTGCACCAGGGGAAGTTTAATTTGGGGATTAATAAAGAATTTCCTCACCCAGAGGGGTGAGCAGCCCTGGCACAGCTGCAGGGAGGCACAGCCCTGCAGGGATTCCAGAGCTGGCCCTGGGGACAGGCTTTAGGGGTGGCCTTGGGGACAGGCAGATTTTAGGGGTGGCCCTGGGGACAGACAGACTTTAGGGGTGATCCTGGGGACAGACAGGCTTTAGGGGTGGCCCTGGGGACAGGCAGGCTTTAGGGGTGGCCTTGGGGACAGACTTTAGGGGTGGCCCTGGGGACAGACAGGCTTTAGGGGTGGCCCTGGGGACAGGCAGATTTTAGGGGTGGCCCTGGGGACAGACTTTAGGGGTGGCCCTGGGGACAGGCAGATTTTAGGGATGATCCTGGGGACAGACAGGCTTTAGGGGTGGCCCTGGGGACAGGCAGGCTTTAGGGGTGGCCTTGGGGACAGACTTTAGGGGTGGCCCTGGGGACAGACAGGCTTTAGGGGTGGCCCTGGCAGTGCTGGGGGAACAGCTGGGTTTCTAAAAGTCTTTTTAAACCTCAGTGATTCCGTGATCCCATCCTCAGCTGCCTCCGAGGGGGATTTTAAGCAGCAGAGGAGGAGAGAGGGAAGCCAGGGGTGTCAGGAATCTTCTCCTACCACCAAACACCCCAACCCCTCTAACCTCAACCCTGATTTATCCCCTGCTCTGGGAGCTGCAGAGCAAAAATGCAAACACCTCAACCTCCCTAACCCCAGCCCTGATTTATCCCCTGCTCTGGGAGCTGCGGAGCAATCCCACAAAGACCCCAGCCCTGATTGATCTAACCCCAGCCCTGATTTTTTTAACCCCAGCCCTGATTTTTCTAACCCCAGCCCTGAGTTATCCCCTTCTCTGGGAGCTGCGGAGCAATCCCACAAAGACCCCAGCCCTGATTTTTCTAACCCCAGCCCTGATTGATCTAACCCCAGCCCTGATTTTTCTAACCCCAGCCCTGATTTTTCTAACCCCAGCCCTGATTGATCTAACCCCAGCCCTGATTTTTCTAACCCCAGCCCTGATTTATCCCCTGCTCTGGGAGCTGCAGAGCAATCCCACAAAGACCCCAGCCCTGATTTTTCTAACCCCAGCCCTGATTTTTCTAACCCCAGCCCTGATTTTTCTAACCCCAGCCCTGGGAGCCGTCCCACAGCCCCTCCTGTGCCAGGGGCAGGTCCCAGAGGCCAAGCAGCACCAAACATCCGTTTGGAGCTGGAATCCAAGCCCGGCCATCCCTCTGCTCCTCCCTGCAGGTTTGCACAAGAGATTTTTCCTTGGCTTCCCCCCTCCCTCCCTCCCTCCCTCTGCCCCCTGCAATATTTGCATTGCACAAGCCACAGACCACGCACAGGTGACGCTCCAAGCGCTGCAGGGCAAACAAACTAAAAACTGAGAGGTAAAAAAAAGGGGAAAGGGATTGCTGGGACGTGAGCTGTGCCCGGCTCTGGGGAGCCAGCAGTGCCCAGAAACGTGCCCAGCAGTGCCCCAGCCCCTCCTGCTCGGGGCTGGCCTTGGGGACACTCCGGGGACGCTCCTGGCACAGCAGGGCCAGCAGGGAGAGGTGGGGCAGGATTTAGGGTCGCTTCAGGGTTTAGGGAGAGCGGGAGGAGGCTCAGGGCTGACCACGGCTGCTCAGGAGCCGTCCCATGGATCTTGTTCCATCCCATGGATCCCATCCTATTCCATCCCATCCCATTGATCCTATTCCATCCCATGGATCCCATCCCATGGATCCCGTCCTATTCCATCCCATGGATCTTGTTCCATCCCATGGATCCCATCCCATCCCATCCCATGGATCTTGTTCCATCCTATGGATCCCATCCCATCCCATGGATCCCTTCCAATGGATCCCATCCCATCGATCCTATTCCATCCCATGGATCCCATCCCATGGATCCCATCCTATTCCATCCCATCCCATGGATCTTGTTCCATCCCATGGATCCCATCCCATTCCATCCCATCCCATGGATCTCATCCCATTGATTCCATCCCATCCCATGGATGTCTTCCAATGGATCCCATCCCATCCCATTGATCCTATTCCATTCCATGGATCCCATCCTATAGATCCCGTCCCATGGATCCCACTCCATCCTATTCCATCCCATCCCATGGACCCCATCGATCCCTTCCCATGGATCCCATCCCTCCCCATGGATCCTTTCCCGTCCTATTCCATTCCATGGATCCCATCCCATGGATCCCACCCCATCCTATTCCATCCCACCCCATGGATCCCATCCCACCCCATCCCATGGATCTCATCCCATTGATTCCACTCCATCCCATGGATCCCTTCACATCCCATCCCACCCCATGGATCCCTCCCCATGGATCCCATTCTATTGCATCCCATCCTATCCCACTCCATCCCATGGATCCCATCCCATCCCATTCCATTGACCCCATCCCATAGATCCCTTCCCATCCCATGGAACCAACTCCATCCTATTCCATCCCATCCCATGGATCTCATCCCATTGATTCCATTCCATCCCATGGATCCCTTCCAATGGATCCTTTCCCATGGATCCCTTCCCATCCTATTCCACTCCATCCCATGGATCTCGTTCCATCCCATGGATCCCATCCCATGGATCCCATCCCTCCCCATGGATCCCATCCCATCCTATTCCATTCCATGGATCCCATCCCATAGATCCCATTCCATCCTATTCCATCCCACCCCATGGATCCCATCCCACCCCACCCCATGGATCTCATCCCATCCTATTCCATCCCACCCCATGGATCCCTCCCCATGGATCCTATTCCATTCCATGGATCCCATCCCATCCTATTCCATCCCATAGATCCCACTCCATCCTATTCCATCCCACCCCATGGATCCCTTCCAATGGATCCCATCCCATGGATTCTCATGGATCCCACCCCATGGATCCCATCCCATCCCATCCCACCCCCTCCCATCCCAGCCCAGGTTCCCAGCGCCCCCAGGACCCCCAGCCCAGCTGGGCTCTGTCCCCCGCTCCCAGCCGAGGCAGGGACGGGGTTCTGGGGTCCCCAAATCGCTGAAGCTCCTGCCGGGACCAGCAGCCCTACCCAGCCCCGTTTCCATTCCCAGCACAAAGGGATCGGGAAAAGGAGCCCGGGGGGCACGGCCAGAGCAGCTTCACCTGCTGGGGCAGAGATGGAGACACAAGAGATAGAAATATAGAAATAGAACACATAAATCTACAATTATAGGAAATATATAAAATTAGATGCAAAATATAAATAGAATATATAAGAATATAGAAAAAATAAATAGAAATATAAAATAGAAATATATCAATATAAAATACAGATATATAAACATAAACCACATATAATTATAAATACAAATAGATAAATATATAAATATAAAATACAGATATACAAATATAAAATACATATAAAACTAAATACAACTATATAAATATAAAATACAAACATAAATCTAAATACAAATGTATAACTATAAAATATAAATATACAAATAAATATCAATATAAAATTACAGATATAAAATATAAATTTAAAAATATAATTACAAAAAAAAATAAAACTATCAATTATAAAATTACAAATATATAAACACGAATGTGTAACTAGTGCGTGCGCAGAGTAACCCGCAGTGGTGCCGGGTCCGGCTCGGCCCGGTCGGGACCAGCAGAGCCGGGACCAGCAGAGCCGGGACCAGCAGGGCCAGGACCAGCAGAGCCGGGACCAGCAGGGCCGGGACCAGCAGAGCCGGGACCAGCAGGGCCGGGACCAGCAGAGCTGAGCTATCTGAGCCCCGAGCAGCTGCGGGGATTTGCCTCAGCTGACAGGGGCGAATCCGCCTCATTTTCCACCTCATTCCCACCAGTGTTGTTTGTTTCTGTTTCCGCAGAGCCCGGAACATTTGCTGGGATTTAATTTTGGGATTAAATCAAAGGCAGGAGATTCACAGCACCCCCGGCGCGTGAAAGAAGAGGAGTTACACCAAATTTTCCAGGCGCTGACGCATTTCCACTCGCTTAGAACGCCAAAAGGCCTTATATAGAACCAGTTTATTCCAAAAAGGTGAAATCCACGGAGCAAAAATTAAAAATATCCGACTGTAATTGCGGCGGGCACTTTTACGACAGTGGTGCTCTTCGCTTTGCGGCGGCGTGGCAGCCCGGTTGTACGACAGCGCGGCGCCTCGCTTGGCGGCGGTGCTGTAGTCCGGTTGTACGACAGCGCGGCGCCTCGCTTGGCGGCGGTGCTGTAGTCCCGTTTTACGACGTGCGGCGGTTCGCTTGGCGGCGGTGCTGTAGTCCCGTTGTACGACACTCGCTTGGCGGCAGCCATGGCGGCGCGCTTCAGCGGGGTGCTGCAGCTGACGGAGCTGGACGATTTCATCGCCCCCTCGCAGGTGGGGCCGCCGCGGCGGTGACAGCGCCGGGGAGCCGCGGGGCTCACGGGGAGCCGCGGGGCGGGCGCTGCGGAGGGGCCCTGAGGGGAGGCGGCGGTGCCGCCCTCAGCCGTGGCCCTGTCGCTGTCCCCTCACGGCAGAGCTCCCCGCTGTGCCGGGCTGGGGAAAAGGGGGAAAGGCGGGGATTGGGCTGGTCCTGCCGCAGGGTCACTGGGACACTGTAGGGACACAGTGGGGACACTGCGGGGTCACTGTGGGACACTGCGGGGTCACTGTGAGGACACTGTGGGGTCACTGTAGGGACACTGCGGGGTCACTCTGGGGTCACTGGGACACTGCGGTATCACTGTGAGGATACTTTGGGATCACTCTGGGGTCACTGGGACACTTTGGGGTCACTGTGGGACACTGCGGGGTCACTGTGAGGACACTGTGGGGTCACTCTGGGGTCACTGGGACACTTTGGGGTCACGGCAGTGTCACTGTGGGACACTGTGGGGTCACTCTGGGGTTATTGTGGGGTCACTGGGACACTGTGGGATACTGCGGGGTCACTGGGACACTGTGGGGTCACTGTGGGGTCATTGTGGGACACTGCGGGGTCACTGGGACACTGTAGGGACACAGTGGGGACACTGCGGGGTCACTGTGGGACACTGCGGGGTCACTGTGGGACACTGCGGGGTCACTGTGAGGACACTGCGGGGTCACTCTGGGGTCACTGGGACACTGCGGTATCACTGTGAGGATACTTTGGGATCACTCTGGGGTCACTGGGACACTGCGGGGTCACTGTGAGGACACTGTGGGGTCACTCTGGGGTCACTGGGACACTTTGGGGTCAGGGCAGTGTCACTGTGGGACACTGTGGGGTCACTCTGGGGCCATTGTGGGACACTGTGGGGTCACTGGGACACTACTGGGACACTGTGGGGTCACTCTGGGGACATTGTGGGACATTGTGGGGTCACTGGGACACTACTGGGACACTGTGGGGTCACTCTGGGGACATTGTGGGACATTGTGGGGTCACTGGGACGCTACTGGGACACTGTGGGGTCACTCTGGGGACATTGTGGGACATTGTGGGGTCACTGGGACACTGCGGGACACTGTGGGGTCACTGGGGCCCACCCCAGAGCCTGCAGCTGCCCTGTGGGGTTGAGCTGGGGCTCCCAGGAGCAGCTGCAGCCTGGGCAGGGCTCCGTGGCTGGAGCGAGGAGGGATCTTCAGGCACTGCAGAACTGCAAAACGTCAGGCCTGGCTTTATAGCCAGATTGATATCCAGTTATATCCAGGATTCATATCCAGGATTTATATCCAGGTTTATATCCAGGATTCATATCCAGGTTTATATCCAGATTGATGTCCAGGATTCATATCTAGATCCATATCCAGATTTATATCCAGGTTTATATCCAGGATTCATATCCAGGTTTATATCCAGATTGATGTCCAGGATTCGTATCTAGATCCATATCCAGATTTATATCCAGGTTTATATCCAGGATTCATATACAGATTTATGTCCAGATTGATATCCAGGATTCATACCCAGGATTTATATCCAGGTTTATATCCAGGATTCATATCCAGGTTTATATCCAGATTGATATCCAGGATTCGTATCTAGATTCATATCCAGATTTATATCCAGGATTCATATCCAGGTTTATATCCAAGATTCATATCCAGATTCATACCCAGGTTTATATCCAGAATTCATACCCAGGATTTATATCCAGGTTTATATCCAGATTGATATCCAGATTCATACCCAGGATTCAGGATTCATATCCAGGTTTATATCCAGGATTCATACCCAGGATTCATATCCAGATTGATGTCCAGGTTTATACCCAGGTTTATTTCCAGGTTTATACCCAGATTGGTATCTAGACTCATATCCAGATTCATCTCCAGGTTTATATCCAGGTTTCTAGCCTGTATTTGCTGAGAAGAGCAAATACAGAAGGGCTCATGGAAAGGGAGCTAGCAAAGCCCTGAATGGTGAATTCCCCGTGTGGGGTGTGGGTTTGTGAGGGAATCCCTCACCTGGGTAAGCAGCTCTGCTCTGCTTTGGGGTGAAGGAGCCGAGTGAGAGGCTCCTGCAGGGCTCTGAGTCCTGCAAAGGGGGGTTCATTTCTATTTCATCCCCTATATTTCTTTTTTATTTAAACCCCTATATTTATTTTTTATTCAATCCCCCATATTTATTTCTATTTCATCCCCTATATTTCTTTTTAATTCAATCCCCAATATTTATTTTTTATTTATTCCCCAATATTTATTTTTTATTGAACCCCCTATATTTATTTTTTATTCAATCCCCCATATTTATTTCTATTTCCTCCCCTATATTTATTTTTTATTTAACCCCCTATATTTATTTTTTATTCAATCCCCAATATTTATTTCTATTTAATCCCCTATATTTCTTTTTTATTCAATCCCCTATATTTCTTTTTTATTCAATCCCCAATATTTCTTTCTATTTAATCCCATATTTATTTTTTATTCAATCCCCCATATTTATTTCTATTTCATCCCCTATATTTCTTTTTAATTCAATCCCCAATATTTATTTTTTATTTATTCCCCAATATTTATTTTTTATTGAACCCCCTATATTTATTTTTTATTCAATCCCCCATATTTATTTCTATTTCATCCCCTATATTTATTTTTTATTCAATCCCCAATATTTATTTCTATTTAATCCCCTATATTTATTTTTTATTTAATCCCCAATATTTGTTTTTATTCAATCCCCAATATTTATTTATATTTAATCCCCTATATTTCTTTTTTATTCAATCCCCCATATTTCTTTTTTATTTATTCCCCAATATTTATTTTTTATTTAATCCCCAATATTTCTTTTTTATTCAACCCCCTATACTTATTTTTATTCAATCCCCAATATTTCTTTTTTATTGATCCCCTATATTTATTTTTTATTTAATCCCCAGTATTTATTTTTATTTAATCCCCAATATTTATTTTTATTTATTCCCCAATATTTATTTCTATTTAATCCCCTATATTTCTTTTTTATTCAGTCCCCTATATTTATTTTTATTGATCCCCTATATTTATTTTTATTGATCCCCTATATTTTTTTTTTAATCCCCAATATTTCTTTTTTATTGAACCCCCTATTTTTTTTATTTAATCCCCTATTGTTATTTTTTATTCAGTCCCCAATATTTATTTTTTATTGAGCCCCCTCTTCCTTGCTCAGCTCCTCACTTCCCAGCTCTGCTGCTCTTTCAGGAGTGCATCAAGCCTGTCAAAGTGGACAAAAAGCCTGGAAAAGCAGCAGCCAGGATCAGAATCGAAGCTGATGGAAGCTATTTCCAGGTCAATCAGGTACGTGGGGTCTTTGTTCAGTGTAAAAAACCAGAAAAATGAGTGTATTCTAATGCATTACATCCATTTAATGCCAAAAAGAGATGCTGTCAGCATTGTTTTTTAATTTATAATTAATAATTCCAATTTTGTGCCACTTTTACACTCTGAAGCATTGGCATTAGTTACTGATTATTAATAGAAGAGCAGATAAACTGAGATTGTATTAAACTTTAATTTATCAGCATTTTAATTGATAAATTCTTTTCTAAGCAGTCATAATCAGTAATTCCAATTTATTCCAGTTTTTTGTGCTCTGAAACCCTGCTATTAATTGGTGATGGTTCTCATAAGAGAGCAGATAAGATGGAAAGTTTATTTATTTTATCAACATTTAAGGATTGACAATTCCAGGTTTTTGTGACAATGTCCTTGTGCTCACTCAAAGATTTAATCAAGATATTTTTAATAAATCCTGATGGATTAAAAAGAAAATTCAAATGATTTCTCTCAAAGCTTGAAGAATTCAGAAGCTTCCAGAATTCAGGCTGAGTTTTTCCTGTTTTCACCAACAAAAGTTGGCATTGCTCAGTTAACCAGGCTTTAATTCCCTCTAGGAATGGAGCTTGGAATTCAGGCAGATTTTGATTTAAAGAAAGGAGGACACAGCACTTCCAAAGGAGTCTGGTTCCTTAGTTTGAAATGTTAATAGTGCCTCATTTCCTGGGCTATTCCTGGCTCTACTGAGGAGTGGTGATCAGAGGAGAATCTCTTGGGAAAATCAAATTATTCAGGGCAGATAGAAGGGAAAATATTCCCTTCCAGTGTCTGAAATCCCCCAGCAAATCCCCCTTGCTGTGCCAAATAATCCCATTGAAAGCAGCCAGCTTCAGGTGCCTTTGTCCTCATTAAAAATAAAGATTTTTTTTTTTAAATGATAAACCAACAGCAGCAAAAGAGCAACATCATTATTATTTGTAACAAAGTGGGGAAACTGCTCCTTAAATTCTGGGGTCAGAACTGAGCCCTGCTCTGGGTTTTTTTTTTTGTTGTTTTTTTTTTGGGTTTGTTTTTTGTAGGATGGGGAAGCACAAAAGCTGGAGAAGGCCAAAATCACCCTGAATGATTGCCTGGCCTGCAGTGGCTGCATCACCTCGGCTGAGAGTGTCCTGGTCAGCCAGCAGAGCCACGGGGAGCTCTGCAAGGTGCTGGCCCTCAACAAGGTGGGAACCACTCATCCCTGCAGGAACAGGGGCCAAATCCACAGGAGAAGGGAATTCCTGAACCATCCCAGGCTCTTCCTGCCGGTTTATTCTCATTTTGAAAGAGTTTGGTGTAAATTCCTGCCTGGGGGTGAGCTCTTGTGCTGCTGCCAGCTCTGCCTGTGCCACACTTTGGGATTGTTTGGGTTTTTTTTGTTTTTTTTTTTTTTTTTTTCCAGGCTGCTGCTGCCCACGAGCAGAAGCTGGTGGTGGTTTCTGTCTCCCCCCAGTCCAGAGCCTCCCTGGCTGCAAGGTGCAAACTGGGGCTGCTGGAGACAGCCCAGAAGCTGACCACCTTCCTCAAGGGTTTGGGCAAGTGTGGGGTTTTCTGCTCTCTGGGCTGAGCACAAGTTAAAGGGATTTAACCCCCACGGGGATTCCAGGCTGTGCAAAACCTCAGTCCCACGATGAGCTTGGAGAGAGGGGAGGAGAGCTTGGAGAAAGGAGGGTGAGGGATTTTTTTATAAGGGCAGATGGTAACAGGACAAGGGAAAGGGTTTAAACTCTCAGGGGGGGATGCTGGGGAGGAATTCCTGGCTGGGAGGGTGGGCAGGCCCTGGCACAGATTCCCAGAGAAGCTGTGGCTGCCCCTGGATCCCTGGCAGTGTCCAAGGCCAGGCTGCCTCACCCTGGCATAGTGGGAGATATCCCTGCCCATGGAACTGGCTGAGTTTTGAGGTCCTTTCCAACCCAAAGCATTCCACCAGTCTAGAAAACCTCTAAAGAACCACTGAAAAGAACTTTTACGTTCTACATTTCCACCTCTCCTGTCACTTTTCCTCCTCTTCCCCTCCTGAAAAATGTTCCCTGCCAACTGCAGGGCTCAGTGCCCGTGCCTCAGTTTGCCTCTGGTTGAAGTGGGAGGGTTTTTTGCTGTGTTTTGCTGCATCCTGAGGGTTCTCACCCAGCTGCTGTTGCTGCCCAGGTGTGCACCACGTGTTTGACACGACTTTCTCCAGGAACTTCAGCCTCCTGGAGAGCCAGCAGGAGTTTGTGAGACGCTTCCACAAACAAGCAGAGGACAAAAAGGCCCTGCCCATGCTGGCCTCTGCCTGCCCAGGTATGGCTCCAGTTCCAGCTGCCATCCAAAATCCAGCAGCTGCTCAGAAAGCTGCAAATGTTTGTTCTTACCTGCAGGATTATTCTCCTCACAGCACAGATTTTGGTGCTAAAGCAGTGGTGAGACACCTTCAAATCAGTCTGGGCTTTGCTTTTTGGGCTGAATTGAGGCTGAAAATGGTTATTAAACCTGGGGTTTGGGGAGAATGGGCAGAGTGAAGGTCTGCTTCTTATTTTTTAATTGGATTTGGTGATGATGTTCCTTCCAGGCTGGATCTGCTACGCAGAGAAAACCCACGGCAGCTTCATCATCCCCCACATCAGCACCACCAAATCCCCCCAGCAGGTCATGGGCTCCCTGGTCAAGGGCTACTTTGCAGAGCAGCAGGTAAAGCTCTAAAAATGCTCTTCTTGCTGCAAAACTCCTCCAGTTCAACACTTCAGGCTGATTTTTTTATAAATTTGCTATGTGTAACACACATTTAAGGGTCAATATTGCCTTGCAGAAGGCAGAAATCTTCCTCACTTCTGTCTTGGCTAATGAGTAGTAATTAGGGTAGAACACTGAGCATGGGCTAATTAACTTAAAGCCTCTGAATTATTTGGGAAAGCTGAGAAACCTTATTTTCAATGTCTTTGTGCTCCTGTTTGTTTAAAGTTGGTGAATAATTTCAAATAATGACCCAGGCCAAGGCCACAGTGGGTGCTTAGATCATGGCTTCTCCAAAAATGATCCCTCATTCCCAGCTTGATGTTCTGCTTCTGTCCTTAGCCTGTAACCTCTGGAATCTTTCCAGGTGGGAGCTGGAAATCCCCACAGCCAGCCTGGACTGGGCCAGGAAGGGGCTGCAGCACCCACTGGGGTTTCTTGTGGGGGTTACTGGCTGTGAGGCAGCTGCAGATTTGGGACAAAATTTGGCACTTTCTGGGAATATTTGGCACAAGAGACTGAAACAGGGGCCCAGGGTCAGTGACCTGTTGGCTCAGGCTGTGTTTATTGCTTGGATGATCCCGAGGTTTCTGTGGGACTCCAGATCATGTCCTGAGGGGCTGAGCTTTGGGAGCAGGGAGGAATTTTATTCCCTAATGCCTTAATTAGGGTTTGGCTTCTCTGCTGACCTTGGATCACTGCACCGGAGTGAGAGAAACTTCCAGGAGCTGAAGGAAACCTGAGGAAAGATGGAAAGAGATTATTCCCAAAGGCCTGGAGTGCCAGGACACAGGGAATGGCTGCCCACTGCCAGAGGGCAGGGTTGGATGGGTACTGGGAAGGAATTCCTCCCTGGGAGGGTGAGAAGGGGCTGGGATGGAATTCCAAGAGCAGCTCTGGCTGCCCCTGGATCCCTGGCAGTGCCCAAGGCCAGCTTGGAGCAGCCTGGGACAGTGGGAGGTGTTGGGGTTGGGCTGGATGGGCTTTAAGGTCCCTCCCAACCCAACCCATTCCAGGATTCCATGAAACCTGTGAAGGTCCATAACTGCTGACCCTGACTGCAGCTGAAATTGGCTTCTAGGAGAGAAGTAATTTCATTTACTCATCAATATTTAAATGCACAAATACTCAGTCATAGTGGGGGCACAGTGGCATTATTTCCCCCACTCTCCTTTGCCCCTGGAATGCACTCCCTGAGCACAGGGGGATTTTGGCTGCCCCAGCCTTGTCTCCCTTGCAGCACCTGCCCCCTGACAGGATCTACCACGTCACTGTCATGCCCTGCTATGACAAAAAGCTGGAGGCCTCCAGGCCAGACTTTTTCAACCAGGAATACCAGACCAGGGATGTGGATTGTGTCATCACCACAGGTAAGCAGAGCCACAGGAGATTCCCAGTTCCAGCAAATTCTGGGAGCCTTGCAGTGTTCCCTGGCTTTGACAGAGGTTGGATATTGATCTATATTTACATTTATATACATCTGTATTTACAATAGTGCAAATCATGCCCTGGTAAAATGCAGGTGCAGTTTAGGGACTGCTCTGTGGGGTTTGTTTCCCTGTATCCCAAAAATAAGAACTCTTTGTGCCTGGTTCTGCCCTAGGAGAAGTGCTGAAGCTGCTGGAGCAAGAAGGAGTGTCCCTGTCAGATGTAGATCCTGCTCCTCTGGACACCATGTAAGAGTAAAATCCCATTTCAGTCATGTTCCTTTTCCTCCAGGGAGTTTAGAATTTCCCTGTTCCCTTTCCTCCAGGATTTAGGGAGTTCAGAATTCTCTTTACTCCAGGATTTAAGGAGCTCAGAATTTCCCTTTCCCTGTTCCCTTTCCTCCAGGATTTAGGGAGTTCAGAATTCTCTTTACTCCAGGATTTAAGGAGCTCAGAATTTCCCTTTCCCTGTTCCCTTTCCTCCAGGATTTAGGGAGTTCAGAATTCTCTTTACTCCAGGATTTAAGGAGCTCAGAATTTCCCTTTCCCTGTTCCCTTTCCTCCAGGATTTAGGGAGTTCAGAATTCTCTTTACTCCAGGATTTAAGGAGCTCAGAATTTCCCTTTCCCTGTTCCCTTTCCTCCAGGATTTAGGGAGTTCAGAATTCTCTACTCCAGGATTTAAGGAGCTCAGAATTTCCCTTTCCCTGTTCTCTTTCCTCCAAGAATTAGGGAGTTCAGAATTCCCTTTTCCCTGTTCCTTTTCCTCAGGATTTAGGGAGTTCAGATTTTCCCTCTCCTCCAGCATTCAGAGAGTTCAGAATTCCCCTTTTCTTGCTGTTTTACACAAGCGTGTTTGCCCTTGGTTTGGTTTCTTGTGCCACTTGAACCAGAACAATTGGGAGTTAAAATATTTAATGTACAGAATATGTACATTTCCACTGGACAATCACTCCAGCTCCTTTCATCCCACAAAAAGCTGCTGCAGCAGGCTTTGGGAAGGACAAGGATCTGTCCCAGTGCTAAAAATGTCCTGAAGCAGAATGCTTCTCCTTAACCAGAGCCACTGCAGAGACCCCAGAATTAAAGCAGAAATCACAAATATTTAGGTCACCCAGGTAATCTGCAGAAGGCTCTTGGTGAAAAATGCCATTTAGGACGTGTCAGATGGGACTGGGGCTGTTGAACTGAGGAGGAGCCTCTGCTCCAGGCCCAGCTGCACACGTGGGGTGGGGTGGGAGCACATTTTGGGGTCTGAGGTGACAGCAGGGCTGGCTCTGCACTGAGCACCCAGAGCTGCCTGTGCTTCAGGGCACGGGGAACATCCCAGAGCTCCCAAAGGCTGTTTTTTTTATAAATTTGCTATTTGCTCCCTGATCACCAGCAGCACCTCCCTGAACTATTCATCAATTCCTGAGGATTAATTAGAGAATCATGGAATGCTTTGGGTGGGAAGGACTTGAAAATCATCCAACCCCAACACCTTGCACTGTCCCAGGCTGCTCCAAGCCCCGTCCAGCCTGGCCTGGGACACTTGCAGGGCTGCAGGGCCACCCACATGCCCTGGCACAGGCTGTGCCAGGTGTGCCAGCATTCCCTGGAGCCGTCACCGCTCCCCAGGAGAACGGGCAAAGCCGGGGCTCAGAGGGAGCTGCAGTTTGGCTGCTGCCATTGTCCTGGGGCAGCCTCTGGAGCTTTGTGTGACCCCCCCCAAAGCCCTAAAGCTTTGCTGCTGTGCCCCCCCAGGCTGGGCAGGGCTGCAGAGGAGCTGAGCTCTCACGGCGGCGGGGGCTCGGGGGGGTACCTGGAGCACATCTTCAGACACGCGGCCCGCGAGCTCTTCGGGATCCACGCCGCCTCCATCCACTACAAACCTCTCAAGTAAGAAGCTTGAAATCCCACAGGAAACTCAGGGGTTTGCCAGGAATTCTCTCTTTGTTGAGGGGTTGGAATTATTGGGGTTTTGTGGGGTTTTTTTTTTGCAATGTTCAACTTCACTCCCAGGCTGAGAATCGGCTGCTCTCTCCCCCAGCTGCTCAGCACAAAATCAGCCAATTCCCTGCAGGCAGGGAGAATTCCAGGGAGAATTCCAGCCCCTTCCCCAGCCTCACCCTGGAATTTAGCCTGGTGGATTCTCCCACTGATAACTTTTAGAATAATGATAAAATGTTAGGGTAATTGAGAAGGCAGAGCTCTCGTGGAGCTGGGATTCCTCACCTTGGATCAGGGAGATTTGTCACTGGTTATTGATCCCAAAAAACCTTGTGGGAGGGCTTTGGGGCTCTGTTTAACTGGAGTGAAACAGAAAATAAGTCACCTGAGTTTGGGCATTGAGGCTCATCCACCTGAGATTCCTTCTGGCTTCCCAGTTCTAATTTAATGTATCCTTTGGAATTAATTATATCCCTAATGAGCAGTTTTTGTGTTTAGGATTCTCTGGCTTAAGAAGCAGAAAAACAGTCTCAAAATCTTGATAACAATCAAATTACTTACTTTTTTTTTATCAGGACCAGGTATTCCCACTAACCTGAGAAATCTGGAATCCTCAGTCAGGGTTTGTTGCCATGTTTGATGATCCAGCAGAAGTCAAAAATCCCCTCAGGGGCTCCATTGATGCTGGCTGAAGGAAGGAAGTCAGGTCTGTCAGGGAAAGGCTCCCTGTGCTGAGCTTTTCAGGCTTTATTCCAGCACAGATATCCTTCAGCAAACTCTGCTCAGGTGGCTCCAGCAATCCTGGAAGGTTCTGGAAGGAATTCCATCCTGTTTTCCTTGGAAGGCACAGAACTAGGACAGCTCTTCAGTGAGACTCACAAAGAGTTTGGGTTTTGCACAGGGCCCTTTGAAGTTTAAAAGCAGAAACTGAATTCTGTGCTCTGCTCCCTCAGGAACAAGGACTTCCAGGAGGTGACCCTGGAAAGGGATGGAGAGGTCCTGCTCCAGTTTGCTCTGGCCTATGGATTCAGGAACATCCAGAACCTGGTGCAGAAGCTGAAGCGAGGGAAGTGCCCCTATCACTACGTGGAGGTCATGGCCTGTCCCTCAGGTGAGGCTGCTCTCAAATCCAGCCTGGGGGCAGCTCCAGGGCATTCCAGGCAGGAGGAATGGGAGATTTCTCACCCCCTTGGGCTGTGACTGCCACACCATCACAGCTCTGTGGGGATTTTCCTACCTCTGAGCCAGTAATTCCTCAGGATTTAAAGAATTGCAGCTGAATTCCATCATAGGACATTTGCATCATTAATTCATTAATTGTTTTTAAGGAGGATTTCCTGAACTCTGGTGCCTGAGGGTAATTTTCCCCCTGGAAATTCAGGGATTTTCCCCCTGAAATTGCCCAGACCTGACCATCACACTTAGAGAAAATGCTGCTGTGCCTGGAGGAAGTCACTTCATTAAAATCTGGTTCCATTTTCCTCTTCCTGCCTGCTGGCTCCCTTGGGAGCAGGGGCAGCCTGAGCCTGCTGAGGGAGCTGCTCCTTGCCAAGGATGCACACAGCTCTGGCAGCTCCCAGAACACATCCCAGGCACTTCTCCCTTTCCTGCAGCTGAGCCTCCAAGGCTGGGCTCACCTGGGCTGGGCTCTGGCTCCGTTCTGGGGGCAGGAGATAAGAGCTGGAGCCAGCCCAGCATCTCCCTGCCCTGTGGCCCTGCTGCTGGCAGATAACTGGGAGTGAACCTCCAGCCCTGAGGTGTTTTCATTCCTGCAGCTGTTTGCAGGAGCAGGATAAATGGACTGGAGGTTCTGAGGATGTTTTCCCAACTGAAGTTCTTCATCCCTTTTTTTTTTTTTTCCCTCAGGCTGTCTGAATGGAGGAGGGCAGATCAAACTGGAGGGGGAATCCAGCAAGGAGGAGCTGCAGCAGGTGGAGAGGTTGTATGAATCCCTGAGGGCTGAGATTCCAGAGGAAAACCAGGCTGTGAGGGAGCTCTACGAGCACTGGCTGGGGGGCTGGGGCTCAGAGAGGGCTCTGCAGGTGCTGCACACACAGTACCACGCCGTGGAGAGAGCCAGCTCTGCCCTCAGCATCAAGTGGTGAGGGCTGCCCAGCCCAGGAGACCCTCAGTGCCTTCTGAACTCATCCTGCAAGGAATCTGAGCAATTCCTGCCCCTGGGAATGTGCCTGGCACTGCTCATTCCTCCAGCTGGAGGGTGAAGTGATGGGAATAAACCCAAAGTCTGGCAGGGACACATCAGGAGAGGCAGAAACACGTCCCAGGCTGATGGGACAGCCCCTGCACTGCTCCACCAGCCCCAGTCCTGCCAGAACTGAGGAGCTCAAGGATTCAGAGCTCAGCTCCAGGCTGAGCTTTGTGCCACACCCCAGAATTCCTCCCCCAGGCCTTGCTGGATTGTCACAGCACTCAGTTCTGTGCCTGCCTCTGCTGGAGCAGCCTCATTTCATTAGAAATGGTCTCATGAGGCCTGGAGTTCTCCCCTCTCACTGCCCACAGGGTCTGTGCCCTCCGAGAGGGGATCCAAAGCCTGGGATCATCCCTGGGGCTGCAAAGGGACTGGAGAGAATGCTGCACAAAGCCCTGTGATTCCTTTTCCTTAAATTATAATAATTTATACCAAGGGCAATTATTCTCTGTGTTTTCTTCCTAAACCCTCAGCAGGGAGTCACAGAATTGTCACACTTACCCACCCTCAGCAGCCACTTACTGAGAGATAACATCCCTAAATCCAAACAAAACAGGCACTTACTGCTGGATAACACCCCAGAATTACCACAAAATAATTCCTGGCCTTGGGGCTGCCAGGAACCAAAGCCTCCTCTGCACTTTGTTCCAATGAATCCACAGAGCAAGTGGTGATTTTCATGTTTTTAATTAAAAGCTTCCCATTTTTCAGCTGTTGCTGATTATTAATGACCTCACAGTGTTCTAAGGCATCAACCTCCCCCTGCTGCCCCCTCCCCTCCTTCCTGAGGAGCAAATTGGTGCTTCCAGTGAATTCCCTTTTCCATGCAGGGACTGGGCTAAACCAGGACACGGCCAGGGAGAGGCTCCAGGCTGGACTCAGTGCAGAGCACAGGCACATCAGCCCAGAAATGCACAACCAGTGAAGCTGAATGAGCTGGAAATGAAATCATCAGGGCTCTACACTTGATCACTTCCCCAGTTCCCAGGCCACCAACACACACAGAGGTCACTGGAGCCACCCTGGGGTCCCTGTTCTGGCACCAGAACAGCTGGAGTTTGTCCCAGCTTTGAGGTGTGGGGCTGGTTCAGACACACAGGGGCATCCCTGCTCCCAGGATAAATAAAACTCCAAAGGGAACAGCCACAACTCCAGCATTCCATGGAAACTGAGGAATTCAGGCCGTGGTACCAAGGGAGCTTTTGCAGCTGGATAAATCCTTCCCCTTCCATGCAAAGTAAATCCAAACTCTGATTTAATAAAAGGAAAAAAGAAAACCTTGGTTTGTAGCACAGGAAAAAGCCCCAAACCAGACTCCAGTAGCAACAAAGAAATTCACAGTCCACACATGAAAATCCCTGAAATCAACTCTGTCCCAGTGCTGGGAGCTGCCATCAAACCCTCATTTTCTCCACAAAAAAAAAAACCAAAAAACAACCAGAGAATTACTTCAGTGGTGTGAAGTGCCTCCCCACACCTGCAAATAAAACTCTTCTCCTTTCTCAGACTCAAAAATAAATAAAGCACAGCCCTGATTTTGCACAAAGTGAAGGCTGGGGAGGCCTGGGAGCCCCAGCAGTGTCCATGGAGTTGGCACCGAGTGTTTTATCTTGGAAAAAGCAAGAAGGGATGTCTGGCAGCACTTTGTTCTTGGCTGCCTAAAATCTGTCCCAGTTTGGGAAATCCCTCCTGGGGCAATCCCTGGCCCCACCTGGACACCCCAAGGGCTCCCCAGGGCAGTGACTGGGCCACAAATCCCTGTGGGACCTACTGGAAAAGAGGGAAAAAAGAGGGGGGAGCCCACCCAAGCCCTGCTGTGAGGAGGGATTTGTCAGCACAGAGCTGGAGTCGGGTGGGTACTGGTGCCACCAGTGCCACCAGTGCCACCAGTGCCACCAGTCACTTCCCAGTTTCCCGTGGGGGGGATCCAAGTGTCCATCACCTGGCCAGAGGGGCCCAGCGGGGCTGGAGCAGGACAGGCAGGGCCAGGAGGGCTCCCAGGAGTCCCAAAGCCACCATCACAAGCCCTGGGACTGGGATGCAGGGCCTGGCAGGGGAGCCTGGTGCTCCGTGGGGCACAGCACCACAATCCCTGAGCATTCCTGCCCTTCCCTGGCTCCCTGCCACGGCACTTCCCCCACTGACCCCAAAACTGGCACTGTGCCCTGCCCCGAGCCACGTCCTGACCCTCTGCCAGCATCCCAGCACCAAGGGGGGGTCCCACAGCCTGGGCTCTCCAAAGGGACCCAGGAGCTCCACAGGGAATCCCAGGAGCCAGAGGGGAGCGGAGCGGAGCAGAGCAGCCTCACACAAGCAGCTAAAAGACAAAACCCAGCCCCAGCTGGGAGCCAAGCCGAGCTGGGCACAGCCAGGAGGGAGCCCTGGCACCACGGGGGTGTCACTTCTTGTCCAGGAAGGGCCCGAAGAGCCCCCAGTCGAAGGCCAGCATGGCCTGGGGGTTGGGCCTCTCCTTGGGCTTCTTGAAGTTGTCCCTCTGGGAGCGCAGCGCCCTCAGCACCTCCACGGGGTCCGTCCTGCCCGTGAACCTCTGCACGGCCTCCTCCCTGCAAGGGGACAGCCCTGCTGTGCCCTGGGGACAGGGGGGGTCCCACCCTGTGCTGGCACGGTGGCTCTGCGGCGACCCCCTGTCCGGGCAGCCTCCCCTGGGATTTCCCAGCAGGTTTTTGGGAACAGGGGCGATGCTGGAGGGGAAGAGGAGAGGGGTTTGGGGCAGGAGCCCAGCAGCGCTTACGTGACCCGCAGGAAGGGGTTGTACAGGAACTCCTCCTGCAGCGTGGAGGGCACCGTGGGCAGGTCCTCGTCATCCCGCTGCTGCCAGGGGAACAGAGGTGGCCAAATGTGGATATTCTCAGTTCAGTCAGAGAGACAACGAGAAAGATTTCTGCCAGGCTAAGCCTGGAAAAAGCCCGAGAGGAATGTAAATAATCTATTATCTTGTTTTCTGTTCATATTTATAGACATGTTCTACCACACTGACCTAAGTGCAGTGCACCAATCAGGTGAAATGTTTTTACTCTAAGACCAATGGAATTAACGTTCACCATGTTCTCTATAAAAGAGAGAGGTGCTTTTGAACGAACGCTCATTTTGCCTTCTGAAATCGTGCGAGGCATTTTGCCCGTCCCTGCCTCGACAGTGCCATCCCACAGCCCGGGCCCCGCCCTGGCACAGGGGCACAGCCACTTACTTTGGCCCACGCCAGCTTCTCCTTCACCATTTCATTCTCTGGCTCCACCTTCAAGGCGAACTTGAGGTTTCTGACGGTGCATTCGTGGCCACAGAAAACCTTCTGCAGGAGGCACGCGGCGTCAGAGCCGCTCCCAGGGCAGATCCCAGCCCGGGATCCTGCCCCGAGCCCCCTCCCGGCCCCAGGAGCCCCCCCGGGCTGGGAGGGGAGGGCACTCACCGTGTCCTTGGGCAGAGCCCCCAGGATCTGGGTGAGGTTGGTGTGCATCTGCTCCGCCGTGCCCTCGAAGAACTGCCCGCAGCCCCCCACGAACAGGGTGTCACCTGTGGGACAGGGGGTGGGCACCGAGGGACGCCGGGGATGGGGGTGCCAGGGTCACCCCAGCAGTGCTGAGCGGGGGGGACAGGCAGCACACAGGGAGTGTGTCCCCAAAAGCCACGGGGCCCACCTGGGCAGGGGGGGGGTACCTGAGAAAAGGGCTGGAGCATCCGGGGAATCATCCTCCCACATGAAGTAGCACATGTGGCCCGAGGTGTGGCACGGGGTGAAGAGACACCTCACCCTGATGGACCCGAACTGGGGGGACAGAAGGTCAGGCTTCCACTGAAGGGGACAAACGGACCCCCCCAGACCTCCCCACGCCTGCCTGGGGCCCAGCAGGTCACAGATCTGATGGGGCTTCGGTGGGTGCAGCTGTGTCTGCCCCGATGGCATTTGGGACCCGGCCCCAGGAGAGGGTGGGAGCCTCCAGCACAACCCCAAACAGGCTGGGATTGGGATGAGGCTCCTCCTCCATCCCAGCCTTGAATCCCTGGGGCCACGCCAGGACACCAAGAGCTGAGCACGGCCCAGCAGCACCAATCCCACTGGGGACCACTGGGGACAGTGTGACCACCCCACTGGAGACAGTGTGACCACCCCACTGGAGACAGTGTGACCACCCCACTGGGCACAGTGTGACCACCCCACTGGGGACAATGTGACCACCCCACTGGGGACAATGTGACCACCCTACTGGGGACAGTGTGACCACCCCACTGGGGACAATGTGACCACCCCACTGGGGACAATGTGACCACCCCACTGGGGACAGTGTGACCACCCCACTGGGGACAGTGTGACCACCCCACTGGCCACCCCACTGGGGACAGTGTGACCACAGCACTCCCCACTGGCCACTCCTCTGGGGTCACTGTGACCACCCCACTGCACTCCCCACTGGCCACCCCACTGGAGGCCACAGTGCCACTGGGCACAGTGTGACCACCCCATTCTGCTCCCCACTGGCCACCCCAGTGGGGACCACAGCCCCAGGCAGCAGGAGGAGCCGTGTGAGGGCTCCGGTGTCCCCGATGTCCCCGGTGTCCCCCACACGCACCGCGAGCTCCTGGCCGTGGCTGACCCTGTGCGTGAGGGCCCCGATGCGCTCGTCAGCCCCGAACACCTGCAGGCCCGGCAGGAGCTGCGCCAGCTCCTCATTGCCCCTGGCGTGGTCCCTGAGGGCAGAGCAGGGATTGGGATTGGGATTGGGATTGGGATTGGGATTGGGATTGGGATTGGGATTGGGATTGGGATTGGGACTGGGATTGCAAACACGGCCACCCCCAGCCGGCCTCACCTACCAGTGGTGGTGGGTGGTGAGGATGGCCCTGAGCTCCACGTCCTCCTTCCTGATGATCTCCAGCAGCTGAAAGGGACCAGAGCAGCGCTGAGAGGGCAGGGGAGGTGACACACAGCCGTGCCGTGACCTGTCCCCTGTGCCAGCAGGCAGGGGAGCCCCCCAAAAGCGCGCCCTGAGGAGCCCCAGGCTGAGGGGTGGCACAGAGGCGCGACCCTGCAGCAGCGGGATGGGAGCGCGCTGGTCCCACGGCCACCGGGACGTTTTTGGGGCCACCGGGACGTTTTTTGGGGCCACCGGGACGTTTTTTGGGGCCACCGGGACGTTTTTGGCCGGTGCTTTCTTAGGGAAGGCACGGCGCCAGCCAGCCCGGCCGCGGCGAGGGCCACAGGGCACTGCCAGCCCCGGCACGGCTGCCGGGAGGCTCCGGATGCCAAGCGAGCACTGCGGGCCAGGAGCGAAGCGCGGCTCCGAGCGGCAGGAAATGCCCGAGTCAGCACCAAACGCCGAAAAACCGCGACAGCGCCGAGGGCTGGCACCGGGGACACCGGGCACAGGACTGAGGGCTGGCACCGGGCACAGAGGCGCTGAGGGCTGGCACCGGGGACACCGGGCATAGGGCTGGCACCGGGCACAGAGGCGCTGAGGGGTGGCACCGGGGACACCGGGCATAGGGGTGGCACAGGGGACACCGGGCACAGCGGCGCTGAGGGGTGGCACAGGCGACACCGGGCACTGTGCTGAGGGGTGGCACCGGGCACAGAGGCGCTGAGGGCTGGCACCGGGGACATGGGGCACAGCGCTGAGAGCTGACACCGGGACACCGGGCATAGGGCTGAGGGCTGGCACCGGGGACACCGGGCACAGGACTGAGGGCTGGCACCGGGCACAGAGGCGCTGAGGGCTGGCACCGAGGACACCGGGCATAGGGGTGGCACCGGGGACACCGGGCACAGCGGCACGGGGGTCCCGGAGAACGGGGCCGGGCAGGGATCGCCGCTCCGGAGCTCCCTCTGGGGTTACCCCGCTTCGCTGCGGGCTGTGCGGGGCGCGGCACGGGCAGGGAGCGGCGCAGGGACCCCGCAGAGCCCGGGGCAGGGCAAGGGGGGGGGGGTCCCACCGCACACCCCGCGGCGATGGAGGGCTCTGTCCTGCCCGGGGGATGCCCCACGAGCGCCGCGGGGCCACCGCCACCCCCCGGCCCGGGGACACGCTCACCCTCTTGGGGACCGCGGCGTCCACGGCCACGGCGCGGCGGGTGCTCTCCTCGATCACCAGGTACATGTAGTTGTCCTCCAGCACGGAGATCACCTTCACCTTCATGGCCCCGGGGACACGCGGAGGGGCTGCGGGACCCCGGCGTGTCCCCAGCGCCACCCCCGGGGCGGTCCCTGCCGTGTGCGGGGCGGGTCACGCAGCGTGGGGCGGGCAGAGCCCGCACGGCGCGGCCACTGCGGCTCCGGGGACAGGGGACAGCCCCTGTGCCACCCGCGGCGCATCCTGACACCCCCCCCCCCCCCGGGCTGGAGGAAGGGAGGGGAACCCCCAGCCCTGTCCCCAAAATCAGCTCCTGCCGCCAGGGCCAGCGGGGGACACGGGGAGGGATGGGGGGTGCTGGCACTGGTGGCACTGGTGGCACTGGTGGCACAAGGTGCAGGGTGGTGCCGGGCACTGGAACTCCTGCGGGGGGGTCCGCAGGGTCTCTGCTCCAGGGTGAGGGTCCCACCCCGAGTGCAGGTACCCCAAAGGCACAGGGGGCTGAGCTTCCCCAGCCGGACACCAGGGCTGGGCTGACCATGGCCCCCACACGGAATTGTTGAGGCTGGAAAAGTCCTCTGAGACAGAGTCCCAAAAACCAAGGCCACCGCTGTCCCGTGTCCCCGAGTGCCACATCCACAGAGCTGTTAAATCCCCTCAGGGATGGGGACTCCACCCCTGCAGCTGTGCCAGGGCTGGGCAGTCCCTCCAGGAGGAAATTCTCCCAAATATCCACCCTGAGCTCCCCTGGCCCAGCCTGAGGCCGTTCCCTCTCCTCCTGTCCCTGTTCCCTGGAGCACAGCCCGACCCCCCCCGGCTGTCCCCTCCTGTCAGGAGCTGTGCAGAGCCACAAGGCCCCCCCTGATCCCCCTTTTCTCCAGGCTGAGCCCCTTCCCAGCTCCCTCAGCCCCTCCTGGGGCTCCAGCCCCTTCCCAGCTCTGATCCCTTCCCTGGCCACGCTCCAGCCCTTCCATGTCCCTCTTGTCCTGAGGGGCCCAAATGCCACTTGTGAGGAGGGTCTGGCACCCACAGGCAGCAAATCCAGGGCTGAACCTTCTCTGTTCCCCTTTCACAAAAACACAGCTGCCACTAAAGCCCCTGGGGTCCCCACAATGCCACCCACTCACCCCAGGATTAGGGAGAATGGCACTCCCCACGTGGTTGACTTCAATCTCTAGTCCAAACCCAAGAAATTAATAAATCTGTGAGTTAACAACCTCTGCTTCCAGCCGTTCTTTATTTCCCCTCTGCCCAGCCCTCAGGGCAGTCACACTCATCAGGACAGTCCCACTCTGGCGTGGCAGCACAGCGTTCCAGGAGACACCACAGCTTTAGGCACCGCTTTTCCCTCTGAACTACGTAAAATTCAGCATTTTAAAGCAAATGGAGACCTGGTGCCACCCCACATCCCTGCTCACCTGGGGACAGGTAACATCTGCTCAGCTGCCTGTCACTCCCAGGCCCCTGGCCTGCTGCAGGGGTGTCACCACAGCTTAGGGGGACAGTCACTCACTCACCAGGTGAGTTCTGAGCCACCAGCCAAACCCCTGGCTGGTTTGTGGGCTGGCACAGGTCACACACAGGGCACAGGTTCATGCAACAGCCTCGGGACTCAAAGGGTGCAAGCACAGCAATGCCAGGGACAAGAGAGCAGCTGGATGGCCCCAGAGCCACTCCCAGAGCCAGAGCAGCCCAGGGAGCTCCCAGGTGACACCCTGAAGCAGCACTGGTGCAGCAGGTCTGTCCCTGGAACTGGTTTTAGTGGGGCCAGGAGGATGCCCAGAATGCTGGAGTAGCAGCATGGAGGAAACACGGAAATCTTCAGCTCCTGTGTCTGGTCTCTGCTTCACAAAGACATCTCAGTCCCACCTTCTGCAAGCACAGCAGAGAAATGACAGCTTCTTCCTAAACCTCCAGGTTTGATCCTGCCCAGCCTCGAGTCTCACACCAACACTTGCACAATGATCTGCAGGTGACACGTGACAGCTTGAGAGACAGCAAGAGGAGGATAAATATTCTTCATCATAATATAAATATGCTGTAGAACATCTCAACAAGGGCAAAGTGCTTTTTTTTTTTCATTAATTAAAACAAAAAAAAAAACCTAAATAAAACTTGTCTCAACCACGACAGAAGATTTGACTCCTAAAACATCTGAATGGTCTAAGTGACACTTGAAGTGACATTAAAGTGATGATTAAAGTGATGCAGGCAGGGCTCAGTCCTTGGGCACTCTGAAGTTGTCCTTCTCTTTCCTGATGGCCCCCATGGCCCGCACAGGGTCGCTCTCCCCGGCGTGGTCCTGGACTGACTTCTCCCTGCCAGGAGGGAAGAGCAGGGTCAGGATGGAATCCCAGCTGTGGAGGCACCAGGGTCAGGGCTCAAGGCTGCACTTCAGCATCAGAGACTGGGCTTTGGCACAGCTCTCAGGCCTGGCTTGAAGGCTCAGGAGGAAATGGCACTTTTGTGCCCCAGCAGCCTGGGTGAAGGAACAGCACACAACAAAGCCTGCTCTGTCTCCCGAGTCAGGGAACGACGCTCAGCACAACCCCCAAATCCAGGATCCTTCTGCCAGGACAGCCAGTGAGAGCCTTGGAGGCATCCAGGACTGTGGGAGGCACTGGGACAGCCCCTCCTGCCCACAGCCCCCCAGCAGCAGGGGCTCCCTACCTCACTCTCATGAAGGGGTTGTAGGTGAACTCCTCGGCGATGGTGGAGGGGATGGTGGGCTCCCCACTGTCGTACTGGGCCTGCAAGGAGGGACACAGAGCTGCTCCAGCAGCAGTGCTGGGCAACAGGAGTGTCCTGCACAGAACACGGCAGGGAACTCCTCCCCCAGACAGCAAACTGTGGGCACAGCCAAACCCCGCTCCCCTGCAACGCAGCACCCTGCAGCCCCTGGCTCTTCACTCCCTCTGCTCCTCCCCAGCGTGGTCTCCCCTCTCCTCCACCTCCTCAGCAGGGCTCTGTGTGCAGGGGAAGGAAAGCAGCTCACCTTGGCCCAGGCCAGCTTCTCCTGGATGCTGGGGTTACCGGGCTCCACGTGCCGAGCAAACTTGAGGTTGTTGATGGTGTACTCGTGGCCACAGTAAACCCTCTGGGAAGAGGAAGGGACAGTGACACTGGGGACTCCAAAGGCACCAAGGGGGAGTGCCAGGTGCCACCAGCACAGCAGGAACAACACACCCAACCCAAGACCCCACGCTGGAGACAGGCACAAGTGCCAGGACTCAGCAGGCAGGACAAGCTGCCAGTTGAACAGATGAGAGAGCCCCATGTCCCAGCTCAGCAGCCTTTAATAACCAGCCCCTGCTCTTTCCCCCACAAAGCACAAACACATTTGGGGCAGGCAAATCCTTTCCAGAGCACTGCAGCTATCCAGAATTCCTGTAGGCATTCACTCCTTGCACACACCAGAGAGCCTCTCTGAGCAGCAGCACTCCCAGGGTGTTTCTCCACACTGTGTGCTGGTTTGGGCTGGCTCACTCACACAAAAGGAGAGGTTTGTACCGTTCTGGGGTCCAGGCTGCCCAAAATCTCAATCAGTGCCTTGTACATCTCGTCCGGGGTGCCCTCGAAGAACTTCCCACAGCCAGCCACGAACAGGGTGTCACCTGCAGGGGTGACATGCCATCAGGCCCACAGCAGCCTGCCCACAGCCAGCCTGAGGGCTCAGCCCTGCCACTGCTGCCCCAGCACAGACGCAGGAGCACGGGGACAGCCAGGCTGTGCCACGTCAACCCTGGTGGCAAACGTGGCTGCTGAGGCAGGAAATCTCCCCAGGCACCTCCTGCCAGCACCTCCAACCTCAGGGCAGCCCCTGTCCCCTGCTGTCCCTCCTACAGGGGACAAGGAACACTTGTTCTTTGCTGTGAAAATGAACAAAGATGAGTCGCCTCTATTTTCTCCCCAGTGCTCCCTAAAAATCTTGTTTGAGCCTCCTTCTCTTCCATGCAGGAGCTTCTGTGAGCTCTGGGATGAAGCACAGCCCCAGGGAAGGGGAATCCTTCTCCCCAAACCAGGATCCAGGCCCTGGCCACCAGCAGTGGAGCACCAGCCCCCTCTGACTCCTCTATTCTCTCCTCTCTCTGCTGTCAGATGCGAGCACAGATACATGGAAAAGCAACAGGGTCTGGGATCAGCCAGTTTGGCCTGAGACACGAAACCAACAGCTCTTTTATCCAGGAAAAAAAAAAGGCTGGATGTAGGACTCATCCAGGGCTCGCTCTTGATGTTGCCTGCAGGGTGGGCAGCCCTGGCTGACAAATCCAGAGGGGCTTCCCCAGCTCCACCTACAACTCCTGCTTGGAAAGGGGAGCAAGACGTGGATGTTAAGCAGCTGCCCTGGCAGGAAGGGAGGGAAGCACATCCAGAGCCAGAGGCACCCAGGCAGAGGGGGAGCTTCTATTTTTGCAAGGGGACCTCCCAACTCCTCACCTGTAAAAACTGCAGGTGGCTCGGAGCTATTTGGCTTAGTCACATAATAACAGATGTGTCCCGAGGTGTGACACGGCGTACTGAGGCATTTCACACTTAGAGATCCCACCTGGGAAGAAGGCAGAACACTACAGCTGAAGCTGCAATTGCATGGTTAGGAAAGAACTGCTACTCTTAGTGCTCTAAGGGTCCTAAATCTGCCCCAGTCTGGCCAGGAAGCACCAGCACTGCTCCTGGGAGAGCCCAGGGAGGCAGGGCTGGGGCACGGAGCTGCTTCCTCCAAGCAGGTGTCCTGACAAAGGGAACTGCCAGATCCTTTCATTTCCATGCACAGGGACTCCAAGCCTGGTTGGCAGCAAGAGCCAACAGAGAATCCTAAACAAAGCTGATGGAGCGTGAAAAAAGCTCCAAAGAGAAACGGAGCTGAAGGGGAGAAGGGGATGGCACTGAGGAAAAGGCAAGGATTAATCACAGCCTCATCTGCCCACCCTCCTGTGCTGCTGCCCCTCCCGGGGTGCACCCGGGGCCAGCAGTGCCCTTCACGCCTGCCTGCACCTCTCCCAGCAGTGCTGGCACCTGCCAGCTCTCCTGCAAGCAGCCAGGGACAGCCACGCAGGCAGCTGGCACTGCCCTCCTCACCCACACGCCAGCTGCCATCCCACAGGAACGCCTGGATCTGTTCAGTGCTCCAGGCAGAGCACAATCCCTGCCCTGTCACATTGTCACTGTCCTGTCACACAGCCCCTGTCACACAATCCCTGCCCTGTCACATTGTCACTGTCCTGTCACACAGCCCCTGTCACACAATCCCTGCCCTGTCACATTGTCACTGTCCTGTCACACAGCCCCTGTCACACTGTCCCTGTCACACTGCCCATCACACTGTCCCTACCCTGTCACACAGCCCCTGTCACACAATCCCTGCCCTGTCACATTGTCACTGTCCTGTCACACAGCCCCTGTCACACAGCCCCTGCCCTGTCACACAGCCCCTGTCACACTGTCCCTGTCACAGTCCCTGCCCTGTCACACCATCCCTGCCCTGTCACACTGTCCCTGTCACACTGTCCCTGTCCCTGCCCTGTCACACTGTCCCTGTCACACCATCCCTGCCCTGTCACACTGTCCCTGTCACAGTCCCTGCCCTATCACACAGCCCCTGTCACACTGTCCCTGTCACACTGTCCCTGTCACAGTCCCTGCCCTATCACACAGCCCCTGTCACACTGTCCCTGTCACACTGTCCCTGTCACAGTCCCTGCCCTGTCACACTGTCCCTGTCACAGTCCCTGCCCTGTCACACCATCCCTGCCCTGTCACACAGCCCCTGTCACACTGTCCCTGTCACAGTCCCTGCCCTATCACACTGCCCCTGCCCTGTCCCACACCTGCTCTGCCCCCAGCTGCACAGGGACACCCAGCATGTCCCACGTCCCTCGGTGCTGTCCTCACACGAGGCAGAGGGGTGGCAGTCACCAGGAAAAGGGGGAAAACTGCACCCACCACACGCCAGGGGTGTTCAGAGGGACCAGAGCTGCCCAGCTCAGGGGGGAACAGGCTGTGCCACAAGGAGGGGTGCCAGGTCCCTGCAGTCCCCCCCTTTACCTTGAGAGCTGTCAGGTGGGACACTCTCTGGGTCAGGGCCCCCACCCTGCTGTCCCCCCCGTACACGCGCAGCCCCGGCTCCATCTTCACCAGCTTCTCGTTGCCTCCAGCGTGGTCCCTGGAAGGGGAAAAAGGGATTTGGGGAGGGATGAACACAGATTTATTGGTCAGTGGTCAGCTCCAGGTGATCGTTCCTGACCCAGCCCTCTCCCAGGATCTATCACTCCTCACAGCCAAGGACAGGCCACGACAGCAGGAGTGGAGATGGCTTCTCCAGTAATTAGGGCAGTCAGAGGGGGAATCAATCCCCGACAAATCCATCCTCAGCTGGGAAACAGCAGCCTTAGGGGCTCCCAGTCACCTCTCCAGTAACTGGGGCAGGGAGGGAATGGGGTGAGTGGAAAATGTGCAACCCAGCATCCCACAGAACACCAGGGAGCAAGCACACAGACACCCCAGAGCCCAGCTGTGCTGCTGGTTTGTCCAGCTCAGGGCTGGCTGTTCCACTCTCCAGCCACAGAGGTGGCTCCACTCTGACCCACAGGCAGGTTACTACAGCAAAATGTTCATTTTACACGCCTGGCAGAGCTGATCTGCACCTGTGTGATCCTCCCACCAAGCTGACTGCAGGAGGCCTCAGGTCCTGGCACCTCAGCACCAACGTGCTCCCTCCCACACCCAGTCCCTGCACTGGCTCCCTGGAAAAATCAGGATTTTAAAGGTGAAAGGCACTGACACACAGCTCTGCACAAGGCCTCTGGTCAGAGCAAGGCCAAAGGAATGAGCTCTGATCCTTCTGCTGCTCAGGGATCACCTGGATCCAGGAGAGCAGCAGCTCCTGGCTCTGTGTGAGTGAGGGACCAGGACAGGGTGGTTACCAGTGGTGGTGGGTGGTCAGGACAGTGGTCAGCTTCACGCCGTGCTTTTTGACTGCATCCAAAACCTGCAGGAGGGACACGGGAGGAGAGTTAGACCACGGGACGAGCTGGCAGCACCCCTGGTGGCACTTGGACACGAGGAGTGAGAGCCACAGCAGCTCTGCAGGCAGCTCATCCCACCCAGGCTGGAGGTGGAGGGCAACACAAGAGCTCTGACCCATTTCCCTTTTCTGCCCTACATCAAATTAAGGCCAAAATCCCAAACCAGGTCAGTAATTCCTGGGGGGAGTGAGGGACACAGCAGAATCACAGGGTGAGCCCTGGCTGTCCCTGTGCACAGCCAGCCCCTCCCAGCCTTTCCCCCACCCCTGAGGCAGCGTGGGGCTCGTTCCCTCCTGGAAGGACACCCTGGAAGGCCACCCCAGAGCCAGGGGAGCGTTACCTTCTGGGGCTGCACAGGGTCCACGATGGCAGCCTCCCTGGTGTCCTGGTCGATGAGGAGGTACATGTAGTTGTCAGTGAGGGCTGGCAGGATTTCCACCTTCATGTCGGCCTGGCTCACTGTCTTGGGCTCCCTCAGCTCGTGCTCGCTGTGCAGGAATTTAGCTCGCAGCTGTGCTGGACCTGGGCACCCAAAAACAGCCAAAGCTCAGCCCTGGGAGGGGGACAGGTGGGACAGGGCATGGCAGGTGCCCCAGCTCACAGCACAGCCCGACTGCCTCCTTCAGACACGAGGAGTGAGGCCACCACGGGACAAAACCTGGTGCCCTCGAGGCTCTGGGTGCTCCACAGCTGCCCTGAGAAGGACAGGACACTTTGCTTTCCATGCAGGGACAACTCTGCACTCGGATCAGAGAGGAGATTTCAAGGGGCAGGAAAACAGAATGGAGCTGGCCAAAGGTCAGGCCGGGACAGTGACTTTGCAAAAAAAGGCACAAAAGGCATGTTAGAGCCAAAAAACAAAAAGGAAGAAGGAAGGCGGGCAAAAAAAAAAAAAAAAATAAAGGAGAAATACAGAAATACACACACTGCTCCAACAGAAATATCTGGTTTGTATTTCTGGGGGAAATGTCATCCTGCACTGCTCATGGAGTAAAAACAGGCTCTCCAAGGGAGGAAGGCTCCCTCACCTGGCCAGGTAACACAGGGCTCTTGCTCATGCCTGCCCTGATGCAACACCAGAGCTTCCATGTTTGCTTTGGGTTCAATGTTTAATCAGACCCAAGCAGCAAATTCCAGATGCAAATAACCTGGGCTCCACTGCTCGGTGCACAGGCTCTTAAAGAAAGAACCAACCCTGAGAGGTGCTACCACACAAACTGAAGGAAGGGAAGCAAAGACAACGAGGCCTGGCATCCCTGCAGTTCAGAGCTGAGCTCAAACACTTGCAGGGAAAGAGGTGCCAGTCCCTGCAGGTCAGGAACTGCTGTCTGGGCACCCACGAGGTGTTTGCACAACCCAGAGGTGCCTGTGCTGGCTCAGACCCATTTTATTCTGCACCACTGACTCTCCCAAAGGCTCCTGACTTTCCTGCTTGGCCACCTCCCTCCGTGCCACAGGGAGGGGTCCCCGTGCTGGTGCTCACCCCGTGCCACTGTCCCCAGCCTGCCCACCCCTGATAAGAGCAGCTCTGCAGGAGCCCCACAGTCCTGCAGATCTGCTGCTGCTGCCAGCCCAGCCCGGGCACAGGGAGCTGTCAGGGCCCTCTGGCACAATCACCCTGCCCAGAGCTTCTTCCCCTTCCACCTCCACCATCCCTCCTCATGAGGGAAGGGGAAGCAATGAAATCAAACGTAGTGCTCAAAAAAAAAAACAAAAAACCAAACCCCAAAAAAAAAAAAAAAAAACCCCAACAACAAAAAAAAAACAAAAAAAAACAAACAAACAAACAAACCCCCCCCCAAAAAAAAAAAACCAAAACAAAAAAACAAACAAACAAAAAAAAAAAACCAAAAACAAAGCACAATGCAACAGGCATGCACTGGGGATTTACAGTATTGGGAGAAGCATCCTACCTGCAGTGCTTCACTGGAGAAGACTCCTTTCAAAAAAAGAACATAAAAAAAGCCCTTACTATTCTTTGATGGGGAATAAAAATGCCCAAAAAACAACTGCTCGCCAACAGGGAGAACTTTTGGATGCTGTCAGTTATCTATACTGGGTGCTTGTTTGCAGGCCAGACACCAATTAGGAAAAAATACAACCAAACAAAAGGAAACAATCCAACCTTAACTTCAACTCAAAGGAAATATTCACATACTTCAGACGCTTCTTCCCTATGAACCGTCTCTAACCTTGGCCCCGATCCCACAGTCTCTCTGCGTGTGTAATTTGCAATTCTTACCAAACAAACAAACAAGCTGCACCACATAAGGAAATGCTTCCAAACACATAGTTTCAACAAAGGAATGAGAAAACATCCACCAAGAACGAAACTGATGTGCTGTGAGTTGCCATCTGCAGCTCAGGAGCGGAGCAGGGAGCTCCTCACGCACTGCTCGGACCTGTCCAGCCCAGGGGAGCTCCCTGGCGACGCTCAGATCGTGTCACCTACACAGCTCTGCCCCAGAAGTCATTAATGCCCAGTGATTCTCGCTCAGCTTTGTCCCCCGTCCCTCCTGACTGCACGCCTGGAGCAGCCACCAGCAGGCTCTGAATCACCCACCGGGGCTTGTGGAGTGGTTCGTGAGCACAGCTGGAGTGGCCGAGGGGAAAGGCTAAAATTGAATTCCACCCGGGCCTGTGGAATGGCTCATGAGCACAGCTGGAATGGCCGAGGGGAAAGGCTAAAATTGAATTCCACCCGGGCCTGTGGAACGGTTCATGGGCACAGCTGGAATGGCCGAGGGGAAAGGCTCTGCAGCTGGAAGTGTTAATGTCAGCTGGGCACTGACAGCAGGCAGGCTCCCTCAGAACCCGGCGGATTCGTGCACTTCCTCCAGAGCGTTTGGGGTTAGTCTCCTTATTACATAAAAGAGTGGAAAATTCCTGTCTCAAGCAGGGCTGTCACTGCACGCCCCACAAGAACCACGTTCACTCTTCACTCTCTGCAGGGGTTTTTGGGATTCCCAGCGAGTTTGTGGCTCCAAGAAATGGTTCCGACCCCAGGGCAGCTCCAGTCCCGGCAGGGTGGAAGGTGCAGCGGCCACCCTGCGGTGCCGGGAGCTGCCAGCGGCTCGGTGTGACACTGCCACACTGCAGCGGCACAGCGCCGGCTCTGGCACAGCACCCCGGCGATTCTCGCCCATCACAGCCACGTCTCAACCCCCCAGTGATGCAAAACCACCTGGGGAGACTTCCCAGAGAGCCCAGGACAGGCTTTGAGGATTTAGGCCCGAAATGCAAACGCAACGCTCGGACAGTCCGGGGCTGGTTCCATCACCGGTACAAGCTGCCACCCGCCGAACCCAGCCCGGCCCCCGTCCTCCTCCCCGAGCACTGACCGGCGCTCCGGGGCTCCGCGGGGCCTCCGCGATGGGCTCGGCACGGCACGGCCCCGCCTGCAGCCAAGCAGGGCTCAGGTCCCGGCCGGGCCGGGCCGTGAGTCAGCCCAAAGGCCGGGCACGCCCGGAGCCGCGAGGCACGGCCCGAGAGCCCCGCACGGCCCCGCACGGCCCTACCGGGGCGCACCCGCCGCACGTACCGGCTCGGAGAACGGCCCCGAGGACGGCCCCGGCTGCCAGGGCGGTGCCGAGCCCCCGCCAGCCCCCGCGGAGCATCGTGCACCCCGCCCGGCCCGGTTACCTTGGCTGTCCGCCCCAGGAGGCGGCGGCAGCGCCGGCACGGCCCGGCCCGGCCCGGCCCGGCGTGCGCGGGGGCGGCGCTGCGCCCGCCCGGCCCCGGCCCTCGGCCCGCCCGCGGAGGAGGAGCGGGGAGAAGCGGCAGCAGCGCCGTGCGGGGCCCGGCAAGGACGCGGCAAGGGCGGCCATGGCCACCTCCAAACCGCTGTCCCGCTTCTGGGAGTGGGGCAGGAACATCGTGTGCGTGGGGCGCAACTACGCGGAGCACGCCAAGGAGATGGGCAGCGCCCTGCCCGCCGAGCCGCTCTTCTTCCTCAAGCCCTCCTCGGCCTACGTGCGGGAGGGGTCCCCGATCCTGCGGCCCTACTACTGCCGGAACCTGCACCACGAGGTGGAGCTGGGGGTGGTCATCGGCCGGAGGGCGCGGGCCGTGCCGCAGGACGCGGCCATGGAGCACGTGGCGGGCTACGCCCTGTGCCTGGACATGACGGCCCGCGACACGCAGGAGGAGTGCAAAAAGAAAGGGCTGCCCTGGACCTTGGCCAAAGGGTTCGGCTCGTCCTGCCCCGTCAGTGACTTCGTGCCCAAGGAGAAGATCCCAGACCCGCACAAGCTGCAGATCTGGCTGAAGGTGAACGGGAAGCTGAGGCAGGAGGGGGACACCTCCTCCATGATCTTCTCCATCCCTTACCTGATCAGCTACATCAGCCACATATTCACCTTGGAAGAAGGGGACTTGATTCTCACGGGGTCTCCCAAAGGAGTCGGGGCCGTGGAGGCCAACGATGAGATCGAGGCGGGGATCAGGGACGTGGTGTCCGTCAGGTTCAAGGTGGCACAGGGCACGGAACCCGGGAGCACAAGAGGTGTGTGACTGCCACAGCCCCATCTCCATGGAGGCTTCAGCACACCTGCAGTGCAGCCCAGCCTGGAGCAGGTGGAGCCCAGAAGCTCCAGAATCTAAAATTTAATTCCAAAACCATACCTGGGAACTGGCAGCGGAGACATTGGAGAGGGGAATGGGCCAGGCTGTCCTTCTGTGTGTGCTTCTCTTCTGCTGATGCTGTGGGTTTTGCCAGTGTATTGCCTTAAAATAAAAATTACTGATCAAAACAATTCAAAAGATGATATAGGAGCTAGGGCTCAGCCATGCTGTGGAAAATCAAAGGTTTATGTGTAGATGTGCAACCCTAAATCAAGAGTTGCAGCTTCACAAAGAGTTTCCTCTACAAGAGAAAGATGTTTGATTTTTTGGATTAGTTTTGTGATTTCTCCCTGCTGTTTTCAAACATACAAATTAAAGGAGGATGCCTTTTCCTCCCACTCCAGGGGGCGAAGGCAGCAGGAAGTGTGCCAGATGTTTGGCAGATTGTTTTTTCCTAAACTGAGCTTTAAATGTGTCCTAAAAGTAAAATAATGCAAAAAGATCAAGAATAAAGAACCATATGGGTAAAGATCACCACCAAACTTTTCTTCTGACTGATTTCTATGTATTTTTAGTAAAACCCTAACTGCAGCAGTTGCTGTTACCCAGGGCAGTGCAGCAGTTGGAGTTGTAAGTATTTCCAGCTGCTGAAAGCCACACTGGGTAACTTTCCCCAGTTCCCAACTCCAGCTGATGCAGCACTCCCCACCGGTTTGCATGACAGCAATTCAACAGAGCGAGTTGTAAAATATAATTTAAAAAATCCTCCCCATGCAAACATCAAAACATAGATTTTCAAAGGTTGCACAGAACTGGCTCATTTCTAACAAAAACAGATGGATTTTTATTTAACATAAATGCAAAGCACCAAAGCTAAACGCTTCCATGTATCAGAGCCAGAGCTTAATAACTGCTAGGAAAAGCTTTGTTTTTAAAAGTGGGGAGTTTTACAGAGAAAATTCCTGCTTCCCAAAGAGAAGCAGCTCTGTGAGAGCAGCACAGTCCAGAGTGCTGCACACCACACTGGGAGAAGAAATTGAAGAATTTCTTTAGAATTTCTTCAGAATTAAAATAGACATTAGGGTGAACAGCTCTGGAAGAGGAAGGATGGAATTAATGTCTGTACTGTTTGCATCTCCTCCTGCCTGTCAAACATTCCCATCTCTGGCAACAGCAGCAGGGCATCATTTGCAGTTTGGTCTCCAGCCCTGGCTATTGACAGAGTTGGGATGAAGTTATTGGAAACATTCCCTGCAGAATGGGAATTGCTGTGGCTGGGAAATGTTGAACCATTTATTGCTACAAGAGGGATGCTGTGACCCAACGCTGGCAGCATTTTTGGGGTCTTTATTGCCACCCATGAGTCAGGGATGCAATCTGGGATTGCTTGTCAGGATTTCCTGTTTCTGTGGGGGTTTTCTCTGTGCCCACAGGGGAGCTTTAAGGGGTAGGGAGGGCACCAGGGGGATCAGAGATCCCTGGGGTGTCCTGGCCTAAAACCCTTTGCCAGAGCAGGGCTGGGGGATCTCCCTCTGTTGGAAACAGGCTGAGTCCCAATGTGCTCAGGAGTGAGGATGTGACAAATACACCAACAGGAGGGGTAGCTATGGACATATATAAATATAAATATAAAAATAAATAAATAAATAAATAAATAAAAATGGACATTTAATATCTTAAAAACAGGGGGAAAATACATTAAGGAAGCCACAATATACATACCTTTAAATCCAGCTTTGGTGAAAGGAGTCCTGCTTGCAGCCTCAGCTTGATTTTTGCTTGTCAGAGGTCACTGCTAATTGATTACTCTGCTCTAATTAGACTTAGTCTGCCCAAAAAGAATCAGCCCTGCTCTTGCCCACAGCTCCACGTTTGGCCTCAGCAAGGTGCACCACAAACCCAGGCAGTGTTTTAAGGGGGGGGTCTTTATTTCTTTAACACAAAACAGCAAAGCAGTTAAAACCACAGAAGTTCAACAGATCTCTTTTAACCCATTTGTTATTTCTGATTTTTTCAAAGATCTCAGCTGAGTGAGGAAATCTTCCAGCCCCCTTGAAAGGGGTTGAATTAACATTTAAGCTGAGGCCCAAGTACACTTTTTAAAGTACAATCACCCAAAAATATGAACTCAGAAGCCCACTTAGAGGTATTGTAACGTGCACTCCTCCTTTACCATCAGAACAGACTTGGCAAAACCCAACCACAGCAGAATTCCATCTCTAACAACAGAGTGAAGAAAGCCTTTCCTAGCATTTATTAATAATTCCAGTCTCTTCCCAACAAGCTCTGACTCGCCTCTATGGGATCTGCCAGTTTGCAGGAAAGAAGATTCACTTTTAATCCAGTTCTCCAATTGGGTGATGATGTAACCTGGAAAAATAATTAAGGACCTTTGTTATCACAGCACCTTGACAGAGATTATTTTCAGCTGTTACACAGCATGTTTGACAGATTTATTTGCATTGTTTCCTGTGTGAGTACACATTTATGCCATATGCCTGTTACTGCTGAAGTCAAACACTTTCATTTTGTCCTGGAAATAGGGAGATGGGAGAGTAAGGGGAGTTTTGCCCAAAAGGACAGGTTTAAAAGTGAAAAACAGCTACTGTTTTGAATGAAACATTAAATACTGACTTTGAAGTAAATCTTGCTTCGTTCCAAGAGGAGTTGCCATTTCAGTGCAGTCTTCTGGTCTTCTTCCAGCATGAGGAATTCATGGACCTGACACCACAGAACACTTCAAGTAGTTAAAACTTCTCCACAACAGAATGATGATGATGAAAAGAACATCTTATATATATTTTTTATACATTTCTAAGCTGTATTTCTCTATTTTAGTGTAGTGCTTGGTATGAGATGTGTACCAAGACAGTCCCATTAACCAGATACACTGCAGGGTGTTTGAAAATCAGAGTTAGGGATTTCCAGCCACGTTCTCAGAAAAGCAGTGTTCTGAACTGAGTTCACTCTTACCCTGAACACAATTCCTGTTGGCATTCCTGCTGACTTCCAGCTTTAGCCTTATCAAACAGCTCTGTGTGTGCATCCATCCATCCATGCATGCCATTTTTGTAACTCTCTCACACACACACACAGAGAACATTTACCAATATTTGTAATTCCCATCAGGCTCCACAGCTGAGCTCAGTAGGAACAGCCCAAGGCCCCCTTACTGTGCAGCCCAGGGTTTCCTCAGCGACACAGTCAGACAGGTAGCAGGAGTGCAGGGTGCCTGTGTGGTCTGTCACATCCACCAGGATGTCAAAGCTGGCAAAGGTGGACCTGGCCTCTGGAGGGACGTCACTGCAGAAGGTGCAGGTGTTTGACACTTCATTCACGATGAACCGGCAGATTGAGCTGCAACACAAGGAGAGAATTCATGCAGATATGCAGTTTATTCTTCCTGAAACACTTTTCTAGACTGAGATGTCCCAAGAGACTTTGTCTTTAAAAAAAATTTTCATCTCCTAAACTCTTGAGTCTGTCTGAGACAAAGTGACCTTTTTATTTTTCACTCTAGGACCACAAAGAGCCCTCAACAAAACCCCACAGCAGAAACCCACATGGCATCCTCCAGAGGAGTTTTATTTCTTCTCTGGGACAGGACTAAAATATTGCTCCATCTCATTTGGGCCGGGGGAAGAGGGACAAGCAGTTTTTAGCACACATTCCAAGCTGGCAGTTGCTCACCATCTGTTGCGCAGGACTCTGGACACGTTCTCGTCGATGTCCAGGGTGGAAATGTAGCCATAAATAATTCCATGGAGAGGCTCCAGCTTCCCATCACTCTGGAGAGCTTTTTCTTTCAGCTGTTCCACTGTGTAGACATCCACTACAGCCTCCACTACAAGTTTACAAGACAAGTTAAGTGTGTCCGAGCCAGAAATTATTCTAAGAGCAATGGCAAAAGTGGATCTTAAGGCAATAAAAAGGAGATTTAAAGCAGCAGCAAAGCCCCCCTCCAAAAAAAAAAAAAAAAAAGGTAAAAGAAAAGGGACTCAGATCTGGAATATATCTATTATTTAATCTTTTTAACCTCCAAAAGGAGTTTTTGACAAAAGCTTTCCCCATCACTTCTCCAAACTGGCTCCAGACAGAAAGAACACAGCAGACAGGCTGCAGCTGGCACAGTCAGCTGAAGATACATAAAGATAAAATAAAGGACAGCCCCAAGAAACCACCCAAACTCTACCCACTCAGCCAGGCTGGACCTGAGTTTCGTTTCTGTGAACACACAGAGCAGGAATTCTTTCAGCTGCACTGTGACATGACACTGTGCAGGTAAATGAAATCCAGTGCTTACAGTTAATGCTTTCATTTGGCAGCTCCTTCACTGGGCTGGGCAGAGCTCCTGCCTGAGCACTCTCTTTGATGAAGCTGAAGAGAACATTTGCTTCTGCTGTTTCTGAAGGTGCATTTTTAAAAGTTAGCAGTATATACTGCATGTAAAAATCACAGCATTTTTATATTTCACAAGTTTTTATTCTGGTAGCACAAGCACGTTGTAATTAGCCAAGATTTGCTTTTCTATTTTTTATTTTAACTGTTAGTCCTGTATGGAATAAACATATGAAGATTGCAAATAAAATACAAAATAAAATACAAAATAAAATGCCAAAGGCACTGGTCATCACATAGCAGACAAAGAGCAGGGAGCTTTGTGAGAAGCAGGCAGAAGAAATCACAGTTCCAATAGATTGATTAATGCATTCTAGCCTAGAATAATTACTAAAAGCAAAGAAATACTTGAGCAGCTCTTACCTGGGTTGGTTGTAATGATGGTTTTGGATATCACAGTTGCAGTCATGCAGTTCCTAAATTTGTCAAAATTGATTCTCACATCTGATGCAAATATAACTGTGCAGAAAAACACCCCCATGTTACTGGAGAATAAATGCCACAAGAACTTCAATAAAACCATGAAGCAGACTGTTTTACCTGTTTCTTGGGGAATCCAACTCTGTGCCAGCTGGATGGATTCATTATCCCAGCTAAATGAAACAAAAGTGGATGCATCAAAACATTTTTGAAGCAGCACTCAAAGTGTTTAGTACTAAACTACTAAATAATGTAGTTGTAAATAAAACTGGCCAAAGGGGACACAACTCCTTTGTGACACACGTGGCACTGAAATTCCATGTGCCTGCTTTATTCCAAACAGGATAAAATAAAGATGGGTTTAAATGCAGAATATACCTGGGGAAATGCTGTATTTCAGCTTTTATCCAAGTCATTTCTAGCTAAAGCAAATGTCAGTTAAAGGAGCTGTTTGTGCTGGGCCAGGCTGATTGCTCAGATCCCCAGGCCAGATGTTCAGCCACTTCCAACACTGGGATCTTTGTGGCTGGGGATGATGAGACTGGAGTGAGGTCAGAAACATCCCTCAAAAATGGTAATTTCATAGTCTCTTGATAAAATCTCATTCAGCTCCTCTTAAATTTGGCTGGTAAGAGCACAGCCAAAGCACAGATTTGTTCTGGTGGGTTTTCTCCTTAATCCTTGGAAAAAGATTTAAGATATTTCCTTTTCATCTGATATTGCCCAGCCACCTCTTCACTGCTGGGCTCTGAAATCCCCTGACAGTGCCCAAGTCCCAGCACTGAGGCAGCTGATGGAGGAGCTGCTCCAAATGAACCCTGGGCTGGAAGGGTTCACCCCAGAGATGCTTCTTTTGGCTTTGTGGGCATGAATTGTGTTAAACATCCCATGATAAACATCCCTGGTGCTACCACAGTTCCCAGCCCACAGTGCAGGGCTGGCTGCCTACTTCCCCTGAGGGAACAAAGGTCACTGAAGTCACTTTTTAACCACCAAACAGCAACCCCAGGGCAAGGGAATACCCATACCCCACGTGCCCCTGCACTTGGAAAAGCCACAGGTTTATGGAACAAACTCTGGGCAAAATGCAAAGGTTCCTCTGTGAACAAGGCACTGTTTAGAGCAGGGATGGGCTGGGTGGAAGTTGTGTTTGTAAACAGGACAGAGTTTGAAAATACAGCCAAGGTCGTATCAAAATGTTCCTGCATTATTTTAAATATTT